>NC_047094.1:23954240-24166740 GCF_902459505.1 Geotrypetes seraphini | reverse complement strand
CCATGCATATCTCCCTCCCCGACACCATATGCAGGATTTCTCCCTCTCACCCCTTTCTACCTCTTCTCTCCCTTCCTCTCCTCCATCCTATCTCTACCAATTAATCCTCTTCCCTCCCCTACCACCCATTCCCCTGTGTAGCAGCACCCCACCAACTCTCCCACCATGAGACCTGACATACTTCCCAGGCCTCCCAAAGCAGTTGCGGTGGAGGCAGGGGACGGTGGATGGTCAGCAGTGGCATCGCTCTGAATGGGCTACATGTGGCTTGCTCCGCTAGGGTTTCCCTTTGCCGCATCATCAGAGAAGCGGCAGAGGGAAGGCCCTGGTGGGGCAGGCCGCAGAGCAGCCCGTTTAGAGCAATGCCGCTGCTGACTGTCCACTGCAACCGCTGCTGCTTTAGGAGGCCTCAGAAGTATGTCAGGTCTCACCGGGGGTGTGTGTTGGTTGCTGAATCGGTGAGTCTGGTTTTTGTGGACAACGAATCGATTCACCAAAGTGAATCCATTTGAATCAGCGAATCGGGCAGCACTAATCTCCATAATTGTACACAATATTCTAAATAAGGTCTCACCCCAAAATCTGGCAATCCCATCCATGTTCACCCGATCTCATGCACATATACAGGAATAGCAATGCCTTCATCATTACAGTATAACGCCAACCACATACATTAGTAAGTGACAATTAGTGGCACCTCTTACCCCCTTCCCACCAAATGTGCTAGAACTGTAACATATGCAGGTATTTGGCACATAGGCATGAATTTATATAATTGCCTTTTACCTGCCTAGCACACTTTAGTAAAACAGCTCCATAGTTTACAGAATTTGCTAGACTGTGTTTTGAAACAGCATCCAAGTAGCAATAAAGAAAAAGCATAGCTGGTGTGGAGGGACATTTTCGATAGAATGTCTAAGTCTGAATTGGAACAGCAAAAAAACAGGCACTGGAGATGTCGCTACCAACAAATGGAAATAAGTCACTAAAATGTGAAAAAACAAAGTCCCAACTAGGAACCCAGTTTCGACGGCAGCATTGCCTTCTTCAGGGGACAGTATCAATCTAAAAAAATTCATAACAAAATATACATATGAATTAATATATATTATAAACAAATAAATGCTAGAAATATATAATATAATAAAAAAATAATATAAACAAATATTCAATGTGGTGCATTGGAAATACTTCTTGATCAATATGGACTGATGATTATAATAAAAACTAATCATCAGTTTCTTATTGATCAAGAAGTATTTCCAACGCACCACATTGAATATTCCGGAACCCCAAATAGTATCAACATTCCATAGAGAATCCCCAAAGAGTAGCAAGATTCTAGAATCCCAGAAAGTAGCAACATCCCATTATCTCAGAGTAAGCAAGATTCCGTAACCCCAAATAATAGCAACATTCCATAGAGAATCCCCAAAGAGTAGCATTATTCCATGCTACCGATCCAGTCAGTCAGAAGCACCAAAATTTCAAAATGATTGAGGGTGCCAATTACAAGACTAATTGCCCCTTCCTGGACATGGTGAAGGACAAGCTCAATATATTGGGAGGGGAGGAGGTGCTCTTCAATATCCACCAGCACCCAGAGATCTGGTTCTTCTGATTGAAAGTCTGCCTTGCAAAAGACCTAGCACAAATGTAACAAGCGGAATTTTGATCAGATTTGAAAGTTTTTCCAAAATTCTCCTAGGTGCTGATGAGGCTGTCAAAACCCTTCTTACCATTAGGGGAAGAGAAATAGTGATTATGTTTCCAGCATAATTGCTTGTTAACCATGCAGCTGAAAATATAGGACTCAATTATACAAAACACATGTGCTACATCTATAGCCAAAAATCTGGAGTTATACAACTCACATATCATTGTTTCCCTTATATTGCCTGTAAAATAATTAACTTGGCTCAGTGGATTTTCAATGCTGTCCTACAGGGACCTTTAGATCATCAAGGAACAATGGGGCTCATAATCGAAAGACAAAAACGTCGGCACTTGGACGAACATTTCTCAAAAACGTCCAAGCGCCGATAATAAAACTGGGTTTTGGACGTATTTAAAAACGACCTAGGCCTTCATAGTGCCGCTCAACATCCAAAGCTAAATGGGGCGTTTCGGGAGGCGTGTCGAGGGCGGGAGTTGGGCGGGACGTGGGCCGGCTTAGACTTAGACGTACAGCAAGTATAACCGAAAGTTATACAGCCCAGGATTGATGGAACTTGGACGTTGTGGCTTAGACCATGTAAAACATGGTCTAAGTCACAAAAAAACCACCTAAACTCACCAGATAAGCACTGAAAACACATAACACAGACCCCCACACACTACCCCAGTGATCACCAATCCCCTCCCACCCCCATAAAAATTTTATTCACAACTTTAAATTTCAGCCTCCAAACCATCATCAACTGGCTGCCTGACATAGGAAAGCCTAGTTGTCCAGCCCAGAGGCAGCTTAAATCATCTTGAGGGTAGGTTAGGGACCCATAGAGAGGAGGACCCATGCCCATAAGCCCCTGTAATCACTGCATTGATACTGAAACATGTGCACTGCCCTATACACCCCCAAAACCCTTTTTTACTGGCATATAAGTGGCTCCTGCAGCCATAAGGGCTATTGGGGTGGTAGATAGGTGGGTCTACGGGATTCTGGAGGTGGTTTGGGGGGACTCACCATCACCTATAAGGGAGCTGTAGTGAGGAGAAGCCATGGCACCCTTTTTGTGAAGTTCACAGCGGTGCCCTGTAAGGTACCCCACTATTTAGGTGGCATGTCTCGGTGTGCAGACCATTACTTTGCAGACCCCTCCCACATCCAACAGGGCTTGTTCTAGGCGTTTTGGACTTGGACAGAAAGTTGGACGGAAATGTGGTTAAAGATGGACGATTTAGCGGCTTGGACGATCAGATCGGCAGGACGTATAATTAGACGATTTTCAAAAGTCAAAAAAAGTTGGACGGGTCTTTCGAAAATATGTCTTAGGCTCTTTTTAGCTTTGGACGACTTGTGAGATGGACGTAAACGGACTTAGACGTCCCTTTTGATTATGCTCCTCAATATGTTTATGTTTATTCAAATCTGATATTCCGCCAAATCTTATAAAAGTTCTCAGCGGATTACATTAAAATTACATAAATAAAAACCTTCATAATGGAAAGAAAAGACCTGTTCTCATCGTTTATATCTAAGATACATTCAAGTCCATCCACATAATAAAATTAATTTAAATAGTAGATCAGTTGCCTGTGAACCTCTCGAATTAATGAATGTGATCATTCGGAAAGGAATCAATACCAAAAGCTTGTTGGGAAAAGTATGTTTTTAATAACTTTTGAAGGCTTTATTAGGGTTAACAAATTCCGGACCCATGGCCACGCCCCCATCCCCACCCTCCTTAACCCGTTCAAGCGTTACGACGGCATCCGCGCATGCGTGGATGTGATGCGATGATGTCACATGCATGCGACACGATGACGTTGTACATGTGTGCATGACCACCATGTGCATCCGTGCATTCGCGGATGCCGTCCCAACATTGGAAGCTTTTCAAAACCCAAAGTGCCGGGTTTTGAAAAGCTGTCCGGGGAAATCCAGACATCTGGTAACCCTACGCTTTATGATTACTTTCCGTATGAATAGTATGTGAAAATTGATTCCATTGACTAGGTGGGGCCCATATACATGGTTTCCCACTTCAACTTGGACTGTTCCACCAGGCCTACACGCAGAGTACATATGTTTAGCCACCCATCATTAACCCTTTCAGGACCAAGGGACATATTTGTCCCATAACTTTAAAATCCTATAAATTTTGATTGGGATAGTCTACAGTTCTAAATTTGATATGTACGGATTCCATATGATACTGCCTTTATGTAAACAAACTGGTTCCGACATTCATTCATTAGCGTCGTTGCCAGATTGACGAGAAGATTCACTTGCCACACTGTCCATAAGCCAGAAGTGTGATTTTTTTTTAAAAAAAATAATGATATTTCACAAAAAAAATCAATTTTTTGGCATCTGCAAGCCCTTTTTACCATAAAAATGTCGTCAAAACCACAAAAATTGGCCTACGATCCTTATGGTCCTGAAAGGGTTAAAGGCCTGCCGATTCAAGAGATACTTGCGCAGAACTCTTGCTTTCCAGGCAGGCCAACACAACGGTTGGCTGGGTGACATCATTAAGCATGCCTCATCCTATCTTAACTTTAGAAAACTAGTTAAAACAAACCTGGTTCAACTGATTTGTAAGCAAGAACTCTTAATGCCTTACCATGTACACTCCCTACATGCACTCGATGCCTCTACACTGTCTATCACTCTGACTTTCTCCCACTCGACTTGTATCCGCCCTCTCCACATGTATTCGATGACTTCATTGTAATTATTTCCGTTGATTGTCCAGCTCTTCTTGTTGTAAACCGCCTCGAACTACCATGGCTTTGGCGGTATATCAGTGCTCAAGAGGAGTGGATAATTCAATAGAACCTTGCAAAGGTTCCAGAATGTGGACTGTTCTGCTAATCCCACACTTTTCATAGTTTATGGGGCCTATTAGGAAAATAGTTTCTATTATTTTGCTCAGCATCAAAGTCAGACGTACCAGTCTGTAATTTCCTGGACTACCCCTGGAACTCTTTAAAAAAATTGGCATTACGTTGGCCATCCTCCATTCTTCAGGCACTATAGATGATTTTAATGACAGGTCGTAGATCACTAACAACGGATCAGCAATTTCATGTTTGAGTTCTTTCTGTTCCCTAGGGTGTATACCATCTGGTCCAGGTAATTTAGTACTCTAACTTGTCAATTTGGCTCAGTACATCTCCCAGGTTCACTGCGATTATTTCCAGCAAAGATAGATCTCATCTTCAGTAAAGACGGAAGCAAAGAATTCATTCAGGCTCTCTGCTATGGCCTTGTCTTCCCCGAGTTCCACTGAGATCTTTGCAGGACAATAGATTAGTCCTACCATCAGTCAATAGAACAAAATGGGAATCAACGCGAAATAATAATAATAATAATTTTATTCTTATATAACATAACATAAGTCTTTATTTATATTCCGCAAAATGTCTTTCAGTAGATATAGCAAGAAAAAAGAATTGCTAACATTAGAAATGAATAGAATCATTTGCATGCAATACTAAGGGCTCCTTTTACTAAGGTGCGCTAGGGCTTTAACGCGTGGAATAGCACGTGCTACATTGCCGCGCGTGCTAGCATTGAGCTGGCATTAGTTCTAGAAGCGTAGCGCGCGGGAATTTCCTGCATGCGCTAAAAACGCTAGCGCACCTTAGTAAAAGGAGCCCTAAGGCACAAGGAATTTCCCTATCTGTCCCAGATTGGGATCACAATTTAAGCTACAGTGCCAAGGAAGTAATGGTCTAAACTTTGTGTAAGGGGAAAAAAAAAAATTGTGACGTGGATTTCCATGAAGGAGTGTTGAGTTACCTTTCCAATCAAGGTTGGGGTTGATAGTGCAAAGAATTTAACTGGGCAGCAGAGGCTCCTGGCTGGTCAAATTTGTTGTGCAGGGCTATTTGTTGATGTCTAGTAGCACTTAACCAGATAGGACCACTGAATATCTCCTCTAACTACCTAAGCCAAAACTGGCTGTGTTGTGGGTGATTTCTGTGACAGCATAAGATGGCTGGACAAATTGGATCACAGAAAAGGGGAAGGGAAAGGGATTTTTTAAATCACACTCAAAATAACTTAGTAAATGACGGCAGATCAAGACCTGAACGGTCCATCCAATCTGCCCATTGGTTATACCCACTACAAATACACGATTAAATTAACTTGTCTCTTCTTTGATAGTAGTTCACATACAGGTACTTCAAGCATTTTCCCTATCTGTCCCAGTGGGCTCACAATCAATCTAATGTACCTGGGGCAGTGGAGGATTAAGTGACTTGCCCAGGGTCACAGGGAGCAGTGTGGGGTTTGAACCCACAATGTCAGGGTCTTGAGGCTGGAGCTCTAACCACTGCACCACACTCTCCTCCAATACAATATCAGAAGTGAGCCGAGTATAGAACAATGAAGCCAATGTGACATCACTGATGAGGTTGGCTCTTATTGGTGGAATGAGGCATTATGACATCAGGGAAAGGGATTGGGACTTGGATGCTGTCTTTTTGTAGTTATACAGCCACACTCAAAGTGGATTATATCCAGGTACTTCAACCATTTCCCCTATCTGTCCCAGTGGGCTCACAATCTATCTAATGTACCTGGGGCAATGGAGGTTTAACACAAACCTATCTTTGTACAGTTTCACTTATCTGGATAATGGCGAACACTGGTCTTAATCAAATAAGTACTGGCTGTCCGTATATGCTCAGGTATTTAATACATGTGCCCAGACGTGACCCAGCATTGAATATTGTGACCAGTCAGGCTCCGGGCCTCTCAAGGTCCCTATGAAAGCGGGAAGAGAGGGTGCCAAGAAGCCCAAAAAGGGGATTGTCAAGGCCAGTTCCCAGTACCAATCTGCCCCACTTGAGGATGCCACCGACCCAGAATGGGGGGAAGAGGAAGCCCTGCACAATCATTACCATCCACACAGCAGGGCTAGGAACATAGATTTTAAACCCAGTCCTAGGAATAGGGAGGAAGACTATTTCTCTAATGTCCACCGGAGGAGCCAGAGAGAAGTCCAGGTTAGAGAGCTGCACGGGAACGGGGACGACGGGAATCCCGCGGGACCCGCGGGCAACCCGCGGGTTCCCCCTTCGGGTCACGGGGATCCCGTGGGGACGCCCCTAGGGTCGCGGGGATCCCGTGGGGACGCCCCCTAGGGTCGCGGGGATCCCGTGGGGACGCCTCCGAGGGTCGCGGGGTTCCTGCGGGGCTGGATGTACTCAGTCGCGCGGCTCTTCTCTCTACCTTCTCTGCTTGCAGCACAGAGCCGAACGGAAGTCTTCCCGACGTCAGCGCTGACGTCGGGAAGACTTTCGTTTGGCTCTGTGCTGCAGGCAGTGCAGGTAAGGAGGAGAGTAGCCTCGCGGTTCGAGTGGCTACCAAGGGAGGGGGCGGTCCGCCACACCCCGCCCCGGTTGCAGCACAGCCGGCCAGGTCCCCTTACTTTTGTGGCACTTCCCCGACCGACCGACAACAGACCCGGTCCGACAATCCTCCGTGCCCTGTAGCCGCGAATCTAAATTATCTTCTTACAGCAGCTGTAATAAGGTAATTTAGATTCGCGGTTAAGGGCAGGGAGGTTTGTCGGACCGGGGCTGTTGTCGGTCGGTCGGGGAAGTGCCACAAAAGTAAGGGGACCTGGCCGGCTGTGCTGCACCCGGGGCGGTAGAGAAGGAGGGGGGAGAAGGACGCTGAATGGCCATGGGGAAGACGGGAGGGGGGGGGGAAGGACTCTGAAAGCACTTGAAGACAGAGGAGGGAGAAGGACGCTGAAAGCACATGGGGAATACAAAGGGGTGGAGAAGGACGCTGAAAGGCCATGGGAAGGGCGGGGAGGGGGGGGAAGGACTCTGAAAGCACTTGTGGAAGACAGAGGGGGGAGAAGGATGCTGAAAGCACATGGGGAAGACAAAGGGGTGGAGAAGGACGCTGAAAGGCCATGGGAAGGGCGGGGAGGGGGGGAAGGACTCTGAAAGCACTTGTGGAAGACAGAGGGGGGAAAAGGATGCTGAAAGCACATGGGGAAGACAAAGGGGTGGAGAAGGACGCTGAAAGGACATGGGGAAGACGGGGGGGTGGAGAAGGACGCTGAAAGGCCATGGGGAAGACAGAGAGGGAGAAGGACGCTGAAAGGACATGGGGAAGACAGAGGGGGGTGAAGGACGCTGACAGGACATGGGGAAGATGGGGGGAGAAGGACGCTGAAAGGAAATGGGGAAGAGAGAGTAGGGAGAAGACGCTGGCAGGGAAGAAGACAGATGCCAGACTATGGGGGGAGCGGAGAGAAGAAGATGGGTGCCAGACCAATTTGGAAGGGGGAATAAAGGGAGAGGCACAGTAACAGAGCAAATGGAAGATGCAGAAGGAAGAGAGACAGTGGATGGAAGGAATTGAATGAGAACATGAGGAAAGCAGAAACCAGGCAACAAAGGTAGGAAAAGAATTATATTTCTTTTTTTTTTTTTATTTTGCTTCAGGATAAAATAGTATATTAGTTGTGTTGATAAAAATTTATAAACATTAGAGGCTCTGGTAGAAACCCGTTTGCAAAGTATGTATTCTTCCCAATTAATATTTTCAAATTAATAAAATCTTTTTGCTTATTTGTAAATGGGTTTCTACCAGAGCCTTTAATTCAGTAGCATAATTAAATGAAATAACTATTTCTGAAGTTTATAGGGACGGGCGGGGACGGAGGGGATTCCTCGCGGGGACGGGTGGGGACGGAGGGGATTCCTCGCGGGGACGGGTGGGGACGGAGGGATTCCTCACGGGGACGGGTGGGGACGGGTGGGGTTCCTCACGGGGACGGGTGGGGACGGGTGGGACTTTGGCGGGGACGGGTGGGGACGGGTGGGATTTCTGTCCCCGCGCAACTCTCTAGTCCAGGTGAGAGCAAGCTCAGCTAGAGCAGGGCGTGGCTCCCCCTCTTGAAAAGCCAGTAGATATTAGCAAGCTACTAGGCAGGTTAGGGAGGAAGTTCAGGTCTCTCCCTAAAGAAGAGCTTCCCAGCTCAAGCATGGGTAATACCTGTGACCCCATGGAAGTGGAAGAGGTTGGACCCACTTCAGAGTTGCTAGAAGCAGATCAGGAAATGCCAATGGAGCTGCAAGGAGAGCTGGTCCCTGAGGGCTTGGAGGGGGCTCCTGAGCTGATGGAAGTAAGCCTGAACAAAGAACTGTGAGTTTTTTTTCTGATTGCTATTTTGGGCTGAGGTTGTGGTTTTTTGTCAGCCTGGGACATTGACTGTTGGAACTGTGAGGTTTTGTTTCTGGACTGTTTTTGATTCTCTGCATCTTTTGTTAAGAAGCTGGGAGTGCTTTTGTGGGGAGAAGTTTGCCAACACCTGGGAGGAATTTTGAAAGCTGTTTTTGTGTTTTTGCAGGCAAACTTGAGGCACTCCCCTAGACCCAGCAGTGCTTTATGTTAAGCTGGAGACTTTCTTTTGGTTGAGATTGTTTGAGTGTTTGGTGCATCATAGCAGGGAACAGAACTTTATTGAAACCTTTATTGAATAGAAGCTCTGTGTGGAGTAGAACCACAGAGAAGATTGTGTTTGCACTGGGAGAGAAAATTCTGAACTTACCCAGAGTTTTCCTTGGGGAGTTTTGTTTTGCAAACTGTATTGATTTTTGGATTTTGCCATTTCTGTATCATTCTGACAATAAATTTTCTTTAGAGACTGAACCGGGGACTTTGTACATTGGTTCTGTTTTTTTTAGTTTTGCTAATGTTAAAACAGTGTTTGCATGCTGGGTGACACGCCGGTGCAGTTTTTAGCTGTAACCACTAGGGGCACTGAGGAGTCCCGTTGCTAGGCTCTAGTGCCAGTTACAATATTTACCCTATTTGTTTTTAATTTTTAACCTAATGCAAATGTTTTAATGCATAGAAACACCCAAGAGAGCCCTATATGAATGAGCAATACTGTTTGTTCTTATAAGGTGATCACACATTCCTACTCCTATTGAGCTGCCCCTTTTCTTAAATCACAACCTTGGCAGCATGCATCATCGCTGTCCCGCTGTCATCGGTGAGTATGAATCCACTGACTTACAATGGCTCATTCCTATCACACATCATCTCTTGCATTCCCAATAATCTGTTAGAACAGCGAGATATGTACTTCTGGGAAATACAGCGATTCAATCCCTTTCTGGAAAATATTTATAACCTTCTCCATGAAAGAAGCGTGTTTATATGAAATAAAAAAAACCCTACATTATTGAGACCTTTAAAGCTTTTATAGTAATATTTCTGAGTTATCTAGAGAAATATAAAACATAAGTTATGATTCATGAATTAGGGTACAAAAGAAGAAATATCCTGGATAGTTCTGTTCCCTCTTTGCCTTTTAAAGGTCAATGATGCATTATTATTATAGCTATTATTATTGTCAATAAGCATTTGAGCAAAGTGTTTCAGTATAGATAAAACACAGTTTCAAGGTCTAAAGCAAATGCTAGTCTTTGTTCTACCATTCAGTAGTCCAGAAGCACAAAGAAGGATAACTTTCTTCCAATGTGCATATTCTCCTCTCTCTCATGACATGGCTCTTCCTGGTTGTTCTTGTTTTTTAGATGCTCCTTACCGTGTTCACTGAGCTATGAGAGAAGACTCCATCCAGCATCATATCTGAATTGGTCTGCATTGTGCTATAAAGCAAATCTTGCCTCTGGAGGCATTTACAGTACCATCTGGTGAAGGTGATTTCCACTATCATTAGTATAAACAGTGCTGGTATGAGTCTAACCCTTTCTGTTTGAAAATTGTTAGGGGAAAATAGCTTAAACTGACAATTAATAACCAAATAGGACGCTTACAATTATTTATTGGGATTTACAGTATTGGTAATCGGGTACTCAAGTATTTTCCCTATCCCAGGGTCATAGGGAGCAGGCTGGGATTGAACTTGCATCCTTGGGGAACTGGAGCAGTGGCTCTAGTAAAGTAAAAAAAAAAAAAAAGTCGCGGCTCAAACGGGTCTTAGACGCATGCGCAGACCATCTACAGATGGTCTGCGCATGCGTTGGGATCACACACACTAGCAATCTGTGCAGTCGGAGGGGGTGTTCCTCCGATCGCCATCATTTAAATGTTTTTGTTTTGGGAATTTGTCGGGCCTGCAGGGATTGGCCACAGACTGGCCACGCAATTGAGGTTAGTGAATCTAGCCCTTAGACCGATGCTAAAACTTCCCCTTCAATTGGAATATATTCTTATCCATAGATAGACCCAGCACCCCAGTATTTGGACAAAGGAAACAATGATTAGGCGTTAAAATACCAATTCAGTCCCAGTGAAGCTCTCATTCTTTGTTTACACACTGAGTATTAGTAATAATCTGTATCTTCCTTTTCTTGTCACTTCTTTAACTGGGTTCGACTTTTCAGCTGTTTATTTTTCTGGCAGGAGGAAATGCTGTAGACTTTCCAGATGACATCTTTGCAGTCAAGTGGCCTTTTGCAAAGTCACCAGGGCTTCAGCGTTCCGAAATTTATGAATGCTGTCTCATGAAATATTATGTCTGACATGTATGCCTAAAGTTATCTGGACAGGCTTGAAACCATGCATACTGCAAAAATGTCATTGTTTTGTCACAGTCACTATATATATTTAGCTCTTCTTTATATTAATACACTTTAAAGTGAAGTCACTCTAAACAGTTCATACATGAAACTTCAGTTCCTTTCACTCAATGTATTCAAAAAGTGTTTTTAGTTCACTCCAAAACTCTCATATTCTTTATAGGAGTCTTCTCACAAAAACTACTCAATACAGATCTTTTTATTTTTACTCTTTTTTTTCTCTAGAATAAGGGAAGGCCCTCAGTAAGCTACATCCAAGCTAACATTTTTCATGCAGGCTAGGATTCAAGCCTCATAAGAACATAATCATTGCCTCTGCCGGGTCAGACCAGGGGTCCATCATGCCCGGCAGTCCGCTCCCGCGGCGGCCCTCCAGGTCCATGACCTGAAAGTTTTCCCTACCTAACCTAAAATGTCCATACCCTATTCGCTCAATGTCCTGTAAGGTAAACCTCTATCTGTACCCTGTGAGATAAAAAGGCTGCTTTGCTGACCTCATTGGAATAACTACAAGACGGCATTGTATCTTCCAAAACAGACAATATTTGTTTATTGGTAGTATAAAAAGTTACAATATTACAGCAGCCAAGGCATAGCACAAAAAATATATATAAAGTATTGTCAGTTCAGAATATACAATGGAGAGAAGAATTTGCACTCCTATGCTTAGCAGGGGGCTAGCAGTTCCCCGTAGCATAAGTAAGAGAATCTTTCTCTGGCTTTTCTTAGAATGCACGTGTTTTTTATACAGAGAAATTCTTCCTTTGTTCCAAAAAAGTCCACCCCCGAATTCTACTTATGTACTTCCCTATTGGTACATAACATAATGTACAGCTAACTCTTCCCTATCGTCCACGCCTCTCTCTCACCTCCACACCCCCCCCCCCAGTAAAAGGGGGGCCTTACAGAAACAGAGAACTGTTGCTGAACTCTCATCTTTCAGCACGGAGACTTGCATCTACTAATTAGAGGTTTTACAATTCTATGCATATTCGAGTTGGTGTCCTTGTAAGATGAAAAGTTGGCAAAGAGATGGCCTTTCAACAATCCAGCTGTCTGGTTCCCATAGCTTGGTTCAGAGACAGAGAGTCCATGGTTTGGTACCAAGTTCTTTCATCTTGTTACACCCACATGAGCAGAGCTCCTTGCTCATTATAAATGGTTTATGGCTTTTTAGGGTGTTTGGCATATGAAGTCATACAGCAGTGATAAGAGTCCAGCAGGGCCTTGAAGAGATAGACTCCCAGCAGGGAATGAAAACAAGAACATCATTGCTGGCATTGCAAAGGCTGCAGCTGTAGCAAGGTACACAGGCTGGGCCTGGCTATGGGAAAATATAGGTCTGAATATAGGTCTGTAGTGTCCAGTTGAATCCTCCAGATGTCCAGTATATACATGTCACCTGTTATCCCCTTCGCTTCCAAGAAGTAAACCAGTCCCTTTTTGAACCCCAGAATTGTACTCTGTCTTATCACCTCTCCGGGAAGCGCATTCCAGGTGTCTACCACCCGTTGAGTGACGAAGAACTTCCTTGCATTCGTTATGAATCTGTCTCCTCTCAGTTTTTCTGAATGACCTCTTGTTTTAGTTGTCCCTGCTAGTCTTAAGAATCTGTCCCTCTCCACCTTCTCTATGCCTTTCATGATTTTATAAGTCTCTATCATGTCCCCTCTCAGTCTCCGCTTTTCCAAGGTAAAGAGACCCAGCCTGTCTAACCGTTCGGCATATGAAAGGTTCTCCATACCCTTTATCATCCTCATTGCTCTCCTCTGGACCCTCTCGAGTATTGCCATGTCCTCCTCATTGGTCCTAACCTCCACCCACCATTGTTATGAAATGAAATTTCAAATTTTCCTTTTTTTTCTCTTCTTTTAATAAATATTTTAAATCCACTTATCTTATTAAAAGAAGAGAAAAAAAAAGGAAAATTAGAAATTTCATAACGATGGTGGGTGGAGGTTAGGACCAATGAGGAGGCTTGCTACTGATAATCCAGGCTTGTATGACAAATGTTAGCTTGGTCCTTCCCTCATTCTAGAGAAAAAAAGAGTAAAAATAAGATCTGTATTAAGTAGTTTTTGTGAGAAGACTCCTATAAAGAATATGAGAGTTTTGGAGTGAACTAAAAACACTTTTTGAATACATTGAGTGAAAGGAAGTGAAGTTTCATGTATGAATTGTTTTGTTATATACAGTAAATACATACATCTAGGAATGATAAAGAAGGGGATCACGAATAGATCGGAGAAGGTTATCATGCCGCTGTACCGGGCCATGGTGCACCCTCACCTGGAGTACTGCGTCTGCACTGGTCACCGTACATGAAGAAGGACACGGTACTACTCGAAAGGGTCCAGAGAAGAGCGACTAAAATGGTTAAGGGGCTGCAGGAGTTGCCGTACAGTGAGAGATTGGAGAAACTGGGCCTCTTCTCCCTTGAAAAGAGGAGACTAAGAGGGGACATGATCGAAACATTCAAAATACTGAAGGGGATAGACTTAGCAGATAAAGATAGATTGTTCACCCTCTCCAAGGCAGAGAGAACGAGAGGGCACTCTCTAAAGTTGAAAGGGGATAGATTCCTTACAAACGTAAGGAAGTTCTTCTTCACCCAGAGAGTGGTAGAAAACTGGAATGCTCTTCCGGAGTCTGTTATACGGGTTTCAAGACAAAGTTGGACAAGTTCATGCTAAACTGGTGAGACTGGACTCATTTGGAGCACTGGTCTTGACCTAGGGGCCGCCACGTGAGCGGATTGCTGGGCAGGATGGACCTCTGGTCTGACCCAGCAGTGGCAATTCTTATGTGCCAAACAAGAGAGACTCAATGGCACCAACGCAGTTCCTCCCACCCTCATGAAAATAAGAAGATGACTCGGCATTCCCTATCACACTATCAATATTATAGGTGGGGGGACTCTGTAATCTACAGTAAATCAAAAATAAATTGTGTCCACCAATAATTTGTCCTCAGTGGCTATGTGAAACTACACACAATTTTTATGGTGTCAGGTCAAAAGCGCACCGGGACAAAGGCGCGCGCAGACAATTGAGCGCAGCGTGGAGGTGCGCGCCACAGAAAATTACTGTTTTTAGGGCTCTGATGGGGAGGGGGCGTGTGCGCTGCGTTGTGGGGGCGTTGTGGGGGGTTGTAACCTCCCACATTTTACTGAAAACTTCACTTTTTCCCTGTTTTTTGGGAAAAAGTTACGTTTCCAGTAAAATGTGGGGGTTACAACCCCCCAAACTCCCCACAACGCCGCCGCGATCTGTATTAAATAAAGTCGGGGGGCTTCCCAACAAAACCCCCCGTCGGAGCCCCTAAAAACAGTAATTTTCTTCAGCGAGCGCCTCCGTCTTGCGTTGAGTTGTCGGCACGCGCCTTTGTCTTTCGCGGGGTTGTCTATGAACCATTTTTATCAAACAGACCTCAAAATCCACCAGGATCTGAACCCCTGAGGAGGAAAGATTCCTTCCTACCAGAGTTACCAGTATTCTCATTGGCCCACAACCGGAGAAAAAGGCTGAGAAGAAAAAACTCCACTCGCGGGAGAAAAAATTCAGAGTCCCCAAAAAACGGTGTTAAATAATCTTAAAGTTCGCAAACGCCATTGAGCACAGATTATATAATATCAATAGGGAAAGGTAATTTTTATACCGCAATACACCGTGAAGTTCGATGCGGTTAACAGGAATTAAGTAGAAGACCATACATGAGATGCCAGGATACAAGTACAAACAACATAGGATCACGACAAGAACTCAAGTAGGTGAACAGCTTTCGAATACCGGTGCAGATAGATACGGTGGCGAGAGAGGTTAGGCGGGAGGGGGCAGGTAGTAAGAGTTAAATGTGTCTGTGCATAAAGCTTTTTCCATTGTCTTGAGGAGCGTGTGAGACACGCAAAAGGGGCACAGGGTTTAATGCTCTAATAGGAATTTGTTGGAACAAGCATGCTTTCAATCCTCGCCTGAAATGCATGAATGATGAAGAAGACCCTATAATGGGGAGTAGTTCCCGCAAGAGATGAGCTGCTTGATAGGATAGTAGTTTTGTCACATACGTGTAAGCTTTTTTTGGGGTTTCCTTGTAGGGAGGGGTAGGCGAAAATGAAGTTGGAGCGCAAAACGCAGATGGGGGGGGGGGCGGTAAATTCAAATACTTCTGTCATGTAGTTTGGTATACTACCTTTATGTAGTTTTGGCATTTCAAAGCTGACATTCAAGGCAGTGGGCACTGGAGGATTAAGTGACTTGCCCAGGGACACCGGGATTTGATCTCACAACCTCTGGGTGCAGAGGCAGCAGCTCGACCAGTGAGCCACACTTTCAGTCTGTCCTAGCATGGCAATTCTTATGTGAGCTGAGTATAGGACAGTCAAGCCATTGTGACATCACTGATGAGGCTGGCTCTTAGGCACTGGTGGAATGAGACATTATGACATCACAATCTCAGCTCTGGAATGCTGCTACTCTTCAAGCTTCTGCCTGGTACTTGGGACCTGAGTTGGGCTTGATGGAAGGGAATAGGGACTTGTGGCTTTGGCATTTCAAAGCGGTGGGCACTGGAGGATTAAGTGACTTGCCCAAGGTCACAAGAAGCAGCACTGGGATTTGATCTCACCAGCTCTGGGTGCAGAGGCAGCAGCTCTACGAAGTGAGCCACAAAGCAGGAACATTGACAGCTTAGTAGCAGAATTCATCCAGAGCAGTTTCTTTATATTCTTCCTCGTGACTCAGAACATGATTGTAATCCACAAAACCATTCATGAAAAACTTCCTATATTCAATTTTTCACATATTCCTCACTAAGAGATCTTGACAAGTGACTTTGTTTCACCAGTAGCTGCGTCAGGACAGGAATCACTATGCCATACTGCGTGTTTTTGATTTACTCAGCATTCTCCATACCGGTGGTTCCCACACCTGTCCTAGGGGGACCCCAGCCAGTCAGATTAATAATAATAATAATAATAATAACAGTTTATATACCGCAGGACCGTGAAGTTCGTCAGGACATCCACAATGAATATATGCAAATCTCTGTCATTAATATTCATTATGGATATCTTGAAAACCTATAAAACAACTAATCAGGAGAATACTTCAATTAAATACTGAATTCCCAAAAGAATGACTATACAAATAACTGGAATTCAAAGACTGAAAATAAATTACACATAAAAACCAAACGAAACAAATCAAAAGCTGCATATAACATTAAAAAAAAAACCTTTTTTGTTTCAATTATAATATGCTAAGTCAAAACCACCCATCCAGCACTGGCAGCAGTGCATTGTGTAGGTGTTAATTAGGCATCATACCACTCCCTCCCTACCTGCCTATATTTCAGCTAACTTGTAGCACTCTTAATATTCAACAGTCACAGAGGAAATTGATTGAAAACTTGGCACTTAGCTTCTCTGTGTTGAGAGAATGTTTCCAGGCGGCTGGGCATAGTGCTGTCCTTCTAAAAATAAGCTGCTGCCGGATTAATCCCAAACAAATGTTGCAAAGTCCTGTGCAAAATTCGTGACCTAGCCACGAGAGCAGCTTCCTCAACATCGATCGTGTACCCCAAGTCCTGCTTCATCAGGAGGAAGACCTGTTATCTTCAGGGCTCGCATTGGATAGAGAAGAGAACTCCGGGTGCTGTTGGCTCAGTGCACAGGAAGCCAACATAAGCAGCATAAAATCTGTTTTACTCCTTGCGATCTTGCCAGGTACTTGGGACCTGGGTTGTCACCAGGTTCGGATTAACCAATAGGCCCAGTAGGCACGTGCCTAGGGCCCAAAATAGTCAGGGGGGGCCCGCTGAAGGACTACTTACCATGCCATTTTTTTTTTCAGACGGCAACAGGCCCCCCCTCTTCCCTCCCTGCACGGCAACGGCCCCCCCCCCCAAAGCAACGGGCCCCCACCCGACGACAACAACGTCGGCCTCCCCCAGCATCGACGGACAGCAGTGCAGCCAATGCAGCTCCAAGAAGGTCCCGCGATGACTTCCTCTGCTGGTCCATCCCCCTCCGACATCTCTTCTTCCGGCAGACACAGTCATCGCGGGACCTTCTTAGAGCTGCGTTGGCTGCATTGCCGTCTGTCGATGCTGGGGGGAGGCGGTGTTGTTGCCATCGTCAATGCCGGGTGGGGGCCCGTTGCCATGGGGGGGGGCGCATTGCCATTGCTGTGTGGAAAGGGTGGTGGAGGGAGAGAAAGGGGGCATATGCTGATGGAATTGGTGTGCAGGGAAAGGGGAGAGACATAAGGGGGAAGGATACTGGATGGATTTAGGTCGGAGGGAAAGAAAGGGGGCTAATGTTGATGGAATTGGTGTGCAGGGAAAGGGGGAAAACAAGGAGGAAGGATACTGGATGGATTTAGGCTGGAGGGAAAGAAAGGGGGCAGTTGTTGATGGAAGTGGGGGAAGAGAGAGGAGAGAGTGAAATGCCAGACTATGGGGGTGTGGGTGTGGGAGAGGGAAGAGAAGAAGAGGAGAGGAAAGAGAAGCCAGATCATTGGAGGAGGGAATGGAAGAAGATGGATGCCAGACCAATGGGGCTGAAGGGAAAGATGGAAGGGGGAGGCATACAGTTTCTGGAAGTGGCATAGGACAGGGTAGTTGGGAAGAGAAACGGAGAGATGATGGACCCTGGGGCGGTGGGGAAGGATGGAGAGATGCAGGATGAAAGGGTAGTTGAGAAAAGGACAAATGATGGATCTGGGGATGATGGGGTCCATTGCCGAAGCTGCAGATATGGACTCGAAAAAAAGGAAAGATGCCAGACCTCCGAGGGAGGGAAGGGAAACGGAAGGGGAGGACAGAGATGTAAGATGGATGGTTAGCACGGAGAAAGAAGAAAATGACAAATGGGCAGGAGACCCTGGCAAGCGAGTTATCAGAAGACAACCAGAGCCTGGGACCAACAAAAGGTAGAAAAAATAATTTTATTTTCTGTTTTGTGATTACAATATTTATTTTGTTTACACCACAGAGCCGGTGTGGGGTTGGAGATGTTGTAACCCTATATGTCTGCTAAGACTAAGCCTTAGTCACTTAGGGGTCCTTTTATTAAGGTGCACATTTAGCGTGCGCAAAATCAGTTAGCGTACCTTAATAAAAGGACCCCTAAGTATCTTAATTAAAAATTTAGCCTTTTTTTTCAGATTTCAGCCCCTTATGTGATTGAGTTTGACACCCCTGATGTAGAGTGAGGCAGTTAGGCGATGTAAACTTGGTTATTAATATAGACTTATATTTCGGATAGTATTACTGCTTTACAATATATTTGAACGCTTTTATATACGTATTGAAAGGGTTCAGAGTTAATGTCCTGGGTAAGTAGGTGGGAAGGGAAGGAAGGGGGATTTGTTCAGATATGTTTGGAGGTTGCATAGAAGAAAAACTGTGCACTGGTATGCTAATCTTTGTTTTGAATAAAAAAAAAAAAAAAGAAAAAAAAGTGGAAATAAAAAGTAAATAAGAAAACAGTTAAATGGGGGCGGGGCATGGGGCAGGCCAATGGGGGCCCAGTGTATGCCTAGGGGCCCTCAAATAATTCTGCCCTGGTTACCACTGCTTGATGGACCCTCTGCCTCTCCCAGTGGCAACTCTCTTGTTCTTATGTAAGGTTTTATTTATTTACTAGTCTTTAAGCCCGTTACATTAACGGGTGCTAGAATAGATGTGTGTGTCTGTCTTTCTATCTCTCTCTTTCCTCGGCTGTCCTCCACTACCCCTTCCCTGCTCCCCCTGTCCAGCAGTAGCCCTTCTCCCTTCCTTTTACCTTCCCCCGTGTCCGGCAACACCCCTTCCCTGCTCCCCCTGTCCAGTAGTACCCCTTCTCCTTTCCCTGCTCCCCCTGTCCAGCATCCACTATCCCGGGCAGCCTTGGGGCTTTTGCTAGGCCGGCCCACCTCGCATTATCGAAGTGGGCCGGCCTAGCAAATGCCCCGCTGCTGCAAGATGAAACTGCGGCTGCTGCGTTTGCTGGTCCGGGGGTGAGAAGAGGCGTCCCTGCAGCGGCAGGAAGTCAGCCGGCATCGGAGATCAGGGCAGAAGGCAGGCAGTGCGCATGTGCGGCACGGAAGCACACATCACGGCGGCAGGTATCACGGCATCGTAAGTGCGCATGCGCGCTTAGGGTTTTTTTCATAGAGGATTAAATTCCGTTCTCTATCCCATTTTCCCCAAAGAGCCAGGTTAAACATACATAATATGCAGTTAAGAGGTTCCAATTTGCCATAGTTAAAGTACAAGTTTGTTTTAGTATTGGTACTATCATCATTAGCCCTAGTGTGTGAGCACATGTTTGTCTTAGATGATGTACAGCCAGTCTAGCTTTCTTTTTCCTTCCTACCATACTTTTGCAGTAATATTGCCTCACTGAGATTTGCTATAGATGTTATATCACAGGGTCGCCACATGAAGGTACTCAGCATAACTCAGAGAGAAAAATATTCCCTTCCTTTCAGAGATAGACAACTAGTCACCAGTTTCCTGCTGAATATTTTGTTGAGTTCCCCTTTGACATTCAAGAAGATAAGAACATAAGAATAGCCTTACTGGGTCAGACCAATGGTCCATCAAGCCCGGTAGCCCGTTCTCATGGTGACCAAACCAGGTCCCTAATACCTGGCCAAAACCCAAAGAGTAGCAACAGTCCATTATCTCAGAGTAAGCAAGATTCTGGAACCCCAATTAGTAGCAACATTCCATACAGAATCTCAAAGAATAGCAAGATTCTGGAATCCCAGAGAGTAACAAGATTCTAGAATCCCAAAGAGTAGCAACATTCCATGCTACCGATCCAAGACAAGTGGTGGCTTCCCCCATGTCTTTCTCAATAACAGACTATAAGAACATAAGAATAGCCTTACTGGGTCAGACCAATGGTCCATCAAGCCCAGTAGCACGTTCTCATGGTGACCAAACCAGGTCCCTAATACCTGGCCAAAACCCAAAGAGTAGCAACAGTCCATTATCTCAGAGTAAGCAAGATTCTGGAACCCCAATTAGTAGCAACATTCCATACAGAATCTCAAAGAATAGCAAGATTCTGGAATCCCAGAGAGTAACAAGATTCTAGAATCCCAAAGAGTAGCAACATTCCATGCTACCGATCCAAGACAAGTGGTGGCTTCCCCCATGTCTTTCTCAATAACAGACTATAAGAACATAAGAATAGCCTTACTGGGTCAGACCAATGGTCCATCAAGCCCAGTAGCCCGTTCTCATGGTGACCAAACCAGGTCCCTAATACCTGGCCAAAACCCAAAGAGTAGCAACAGTCCATTATCTCAGAGTAAGCAAGATTCTGGAACCCCAATTAGTAGCAACATTCCATACAGAATCTCAAAGAATAGCAAGATTCCGGAATCCCAGAGAGTAACAAAATTCTAGAATCCCAAAGAGTAGCAACATTCCATGCTACCGATCCAAGACAAGTGGTGGCTTCCCCCATGTCTTTCTCAATAACAGACTATACGAACATAAGAATAGCCTTACTGGGTCAGACCAATGGTCCATCAAGCCCAGTAGCCCGTTCTCATGGTGACCAAACCAGGTCCCTAATACCTGGCCAAAACCCAAAGAGTAGCAACAGTCCATTATCTCAGAGTAAGCAAGATTCTGGAACCCCAATTAGTAGCAACATTCCATACAGAATCTCAAAGAATAGCAAGATTCCGGAATCCCAGAGAGTAACAAAATTCTAGAATCCCAAGGAGTAGCAACATTCCATGCTACCGATCCAAGACAAGTGGTGGCTTCCCCCATGTCTTTCTCAATAACAGACTATAAGAACATAAGAATAGCCTTACTGGGTCAGACCAATGGTCCATCAAGCCTAGTAGCACGTTCTCATGGTGACCAAACCAGGTCCCTAATACCTGGCCAAAACCCAAAGAGTAGCAACAGTCCATTATCTCAGAGTAAGCAAGATTCTGGAACCCCAATTAGTAGCAACATTCCATACAGAATCTCAAAGAATAGCAAGATTCCGGAATCCCAGAGAGTAACAAGATTCTAGAATCCCAAAGAGTAGCAACATTCCATGCTACCGATCCAAGACAAGTGGTGGCTTCCCCCATGTCTTTCTCAATAACAGACTATAAGAACATAAGAATAGCCTTACTGGGTCAGACCAATGGTCCATCTAGCCCAGTTGCCTGTTCTCAGGGTGGCCAAACCAGGTTCCTAATAGCTGGCCAAAACCCAAAGAGTAGCAACAGTCCATTATCTCAGAGTAAGCAAGATTCCGGAACCCCGAATAGTAGCAACATTCCATACAGAATCCCCAAAGAGTAGCAAGATTCTAGAATCCCAAAGAGTAGCAACATTCCATTCAGAATCCCCAAAGAGTAGCAAGATTCTAGAATCCCAGAGAGTAGCAACATTCCATGCTACCGATCTAGGGCAAGCAGTGGCTTCCCCCATGTCTTTCTGAATAACGGACTATAAGAACATTAGAATAGCCTAACTGAGTCAGACCAATGGTCCATCAAGCCCAGTAGCCACCTCTCCTCCCCCCTCCCACCTCCCACCTCCCACATATAAGTGTTGCTATGTTCTTCTTTGTGATGGGTAACTGTATGTTTGTGCAGGTTTTATTCCAGCCTTCTTCCTTATATCTCTTGTCCCCAGTAGCCCTTACTGCTGCGTTCTGTGTCTGTTTTCAAGCATGCTTAAATACCGTCATGGTTTTGGTTGCAGGAATGGAAGCTGGAGATATGGCCACAGTCTCTATGGAACTCATTAGCATTGCTAGGGCTCATAATTGACATCGGCCATAGGGGAAACCAAACACGTGCCGACTGTACAAAGCTTTTGCTCAGCAACAAATCACCAGAGAGCGCACTGCAAATGATTCCAGCGCAGCTCAACAAACATTTCGTGCGGATTGAAGGACAGCTGCTAAATCTGTGAAGTTTACCTGTGCTAGAAAAGTGGCATGTTTAGGGCAGAGGCTCTCAAAACAATCCTCGGGAATCACCCAGTCAGCCTGGTTTTCAAGATATCCACAATGAATATGCATGGGATAAATTTGCATGCACCGCCTCCGTGTTTGCAAATCTCTCTCGTGCATATTTATTAGGGATATATAATATATAGACAGATTCCTTATGTTGACTGTAAGATATCATCTTATTCCAATATGTCCTCTCTTCTAAATTCACAAGAATCTTCATGCAGATTTCATCCAATATTCATTATCATTCATGGGGACAGACCTCGTCGGCTACACTTGGACATAATATTTCGTTCAAGTCCAAGCTTACTGTAGCTAGCCTCCTCATCGGTCATTCCACCATTGCCAACCATAATAATTACTTACCCTCTCTTTTACTAAGGCGCCCCAGCTGATTTAGCGAGCGCTAAATGTTGTCTTAGTAAAAGGACCCCTAGTTTATTGCAATGCTTTAAACTTTTTAGTCCAACTGTTATTATGAAAGCGAATCGCGATGGTCTAGGACATGGCAACTCAACTTCAATGCCAAAAAATGCAAAGTTATGCACCTGGGCAGCCAGAATCCATGCAAGTCTTATACCCTTAATAGCGAGATCCTAGCAAAAACGGTAGCAGAACGAGACTTGGGGGTAATCGTCAGTGAGGACATGAAGTCTGCCAATCAAGTGGAGCAGGCTTCGTCCAAGGCAAGACAAATCATGGGCTGCATACGAAGGGGTTTCGTCAGTCGTAAGGCGGAAGTCATTATGCCATTGTATAGATCCATGGTGAGGCCCCATCTGGAATACTGTGTGCAATTCTGGAGGCCGCATTATCGCAAGGATGTGCTGAGACTGGAGTCGGTGCAGAGAATGGTCACCCGGATGGTCTCGGGACTCAAGGATCTTCCATACGAAGAACGGCTTGACAAATTACAGCTATACTCGCTCGAGGAGCGCAGAGAGAGGGGAGACATGATCGAGACGTCCAAGTATCTTACGGGCCGCATTGAGGCGGAGGAAGATATCTTCTTTTTCAAGGATCCCACAACAACAAGAGGGCATCCGTGGAAAATCAGGGGCGGGAAACTACGAGGTGACACCAGGAAATTCTTTTTCACTGAAAGAGTGGTTGATCGCTGGAATAGTCTTCCACTACAGGTGATTGAGGCCAGCAGCGTGCCTGATTTTAAGGCCAAATGGGATCGGCACATGGGATCTATTCACAGGGCAAAGGTGGGGGAGGGACATTAAGGTGGGCAGACTAGATGGGCCGTGGGCCCTTATCTGCCATCTATTTCTATGTTTCTATCTCTTTATGCATAGCTGAACGGGGGCATGAATTTTAAGAAAATGCTGAAAAACTCAATTATTTGCCAATGCCTTCTTATGCCAAGGTATATTTCGGTCGATAACTGCCTTTTAGAACTCTTTTGACAGCAATGTATGATTTAAAGTTTGATTGTATTTCTGAATTGATTGAATTTGCGCTCTATCCCTGTTTATAACAGGGACAATTAATGATGTCGTTTTGACATGTCTATGTTATATGTGGGAATCGCAGGGAAACAAGATTTTATGTATGTGATATGGAAACCGCATAGTTATATGCGGTATATAAATTTTTAAATAAATAAGATGGGGTAACATGCCACACCTCACGCGGCTCACTGGCCTCACGGGTCCATGAACTGTTTATGGAGGAGCGAACTATGAGCAAGGGCTTATGGCCACTACGTTCCCTGGACTTGTCCACGTGCAATTTTTATCTGCGGGGAAATTTTAAAGCAGAAAGCGTCCGCCAACAATCCACATACCCTGGATGAACTCTTGGAAAACATCACGAACTATATCCGCATTATCACCGTTGAAAAGGCGCAAGCAGTATCGGCCACCATGAACTAACGTGCCCAAAAGGTGCATGGACGTGAACGGTGACCACTTTCACCATCTGTTGTAACTTGTGGGTAAGTGAATAAAAACAATCCACTTGCTCGTTCATTTTGTGACCTTCTTCACTGTACCTTTTTGCTCTGATTGTACCTATTTTCTCTGATTGCACCATTTTCGCTGATTGTACCATTTTCGCTGATTGTTCCTATTTTTCTCTGTTTGTACCATTTTTGCCGATTGTTCCTATTTTCTCTGTTTGTACCATTTTCGCTGATTGTTCCTATTTTTCTCTGTTTGTACCATTTTTGCCGATTGTTCCTATTTTCTCTGTTTGTACCATTTTCTCTGGTACCTATTTTCCCTGATTGTACCATTGTACCATTTTCGCTGATTGTTCCTATTTTTCTCTGTTTGTACCATTTTCGCCGATTGTTCCTATTTTCTCTGTTTGTACCATTTTTGCCGATTGTTCCTATTTTCTCTGTTTGTACCATTTTCGCTGATTGTTCCTATTTTTCTCTGTTTGTACCATTTTTGCCGATTGTTCCTATTTTCCCTGATTGTACCATTGTACCATTTTTGCTGATTGTCCAGTCCTTCTTCGTTGTAAACCGCCTCAAACTACTATGGCTTTGGCGGTATATAAGAAATAAAATTATTATTATTATTATTATTATTATACTATCGCCGGAGGCGGGCTACTTTTCCGTCGCCCTTCCTGTATTTTGTTTATGGCTGCCAACTGGATATAGATCAGGGGTGTCAAACTCAGGCCCGCGGGCCATATCTGGCACGCAGTGTAATTATATTTGGCCCGTGAGAAAATACCAAATGTCTACTAGAGCTGGCCCGCCGGTAGACAGTTTTTTGACCCAATCGGCTCACGTCCCCATTAGGCACGTCATCACATTTGACGTTTGTACAAGTTCCCGCGGCGTTCACCAGCTCTCTTCACAGTCTCACACTGCGTCGCAGTAGCACTGGACTCTTCTGCAATTGCTTTTTTTGTTAAGTATTGATTTTTGCATCATTTATTCTTCTTTTTAATCCCTTGTTGTATATAGTCTTTTGATCACGTTCTCATTTTGGCATTTGTTTTCTGGCACTCATTCTTTTCCGGTGCTAGTGTTTTTCCGTATTCCTACTTGTTTTCTCTGCTTCCCATAATGGTTTTTATTATGATGATATTTTTATGCTTTTTCAAACATACGTTGCTGATTCACATGGTATTTTATTTTGTCCCTTTTTAGTTTTAATCCCTTCGTAGTTTTTCCGTTTTCAGTTTGGCTCAGCTATTTAACTCCAGTCATGGGCTAGTTCAGGCCTGCACAACTTTGGCCCTCGCCAGGCCAGGTTTTCAGGATTTCCCCAATGAATATACATGAGATCTATTTGCATGCACTGCTTTCAATGCATATTCATTGGGGAAATCCTGAAAACCCGACTAGATTCGGCCCTCGAGTTGTGCAGGCCTGGGCTAGTTGTACCTTGCATCATTGTTTTTTAAGCATCATTTTTTAAAATATATGTATTGTTTTTTAAACATATCTACAATTTCCTTTTGGAGTTGTACACAAGTTTTTTTAAATTTTGGCCCATTGTGTATTTGAGTTTGATATCCCTGATCTAGATTCACGGGACATGGTTGATCCAGTCCAGGGTTTAATCTGTTGCACGGAGCTTCAGGGACTTGTAGTTCTTGATTTCCCCATTGCATTCTCTCTGAAAAGCAAGATTACAGGTCCCAGCATGCACTGGGGCAACCCCTGGCTCAACCTTGCCTTGTGTGTCTGGATCCAGTTGGCAGCCTTAATGTTGTTAAGCAATATGTCATAAATTAACAAGTCAATAAACATTTATAGAGGATTTTTTAAAAAGTTATTTTTCACACGACTCTTAGTTTCTGTTGTCTCACACAAAAATAGCATCTGTTAATTGTACTGTGTAGCACCTTTCAAAGTCTTCCCATGATTTCAGATGCTTAAAAATATCCCGATGAGAGAATGTGTAGTGAGATGAGAACTGATGAATCACATGCTTTTCTGTTGTTGAATTCTGTTAAGGACCATATTATAATTCAGGGAGCTTTCCTGACTTTTCCTTTTATAGACCTCACCTGGAATTTTGAATTCAGTTCTGGTCTCCTTATCTCAAGAAAGATGTAGCGGCACTAGAAAAGGTTCAAAGAAGAGCGACCAAGATGATAAAGGGGATGGAACTCCTCTCGTATGAGGAAAGACTAAAATGGTTAGGGCTCTTCAGCTTGGAAAAGAGACGGCTGAGGGTGAGATAGGATTGACGTCTACAAAATCCTGAGTGGAGAAGAACGGGTACAAGTGGATCAATTTTTCATTTTGTCAAAAATTACAAAGACTAGGGAAATACTTTTAAAACCAATAAGAGGAAATTTTTTTTTTTCACTCAAAGAATAGTTAAGTTCTGGAACGCATTGCCAGAGGTTGTGGTAAGAGTGGATAGCGTAGCTGGTTTTAAGAAAGGTTTGGACAAGTTCCTGGAGGAAAAGTCCATAGTCTGTTATTGAGAAAGACATGGGGGAAGCCACTGTTTTCCCTGGATCAGTAGCATGGAATGTTGCTACTCTCTGGGATTCTAGAATCTTGCTACTCTTTTTGGGATTCCAGAATCTTGCTATTCTTTGAGATTCTGTATGGAATGTTGCTACTCCTAACGTTTTGGCCACCGTAAGAACGGGCTACTGGGCTTGATAGACCATTTGTCTGACCCAGTAAGGCATGGATCTCAAAGTCCCTGCTCGAGGGCCACAATCCAGTCGGGTTTTCAGGATTTCCCCAATGAATATGCATTGGAAGCAGTGCATGCACATAGATCTCATGCGTATTCATTGGGGAAATCCTGAAAACCCGACTGGATTGCGGCCCTCGAGGAGGGACTTTGAGACCCCTGGAGTAAGGCTACTCTTATGTTCTTATGTTATTTCCCAGAAACAGATAATAAGGAAAAAGGCCTGAAGTGAATCAGGTCCTTATCGTAACTGCCTTATGTGGCTTCGTTGGCATTCATGAGATGCCACCGACTGCAATGATTTTACTAAGCTCATAACTGTCCAATTGTTTGACGTTACACACCATTACAACTCTGCCAGATTGCTCAGCACTGATTAAACAAAACTGCTATGAAGACCAAATATAAGTCACCAGTAATTACGAAGATTTCTTCTATTATATTAGAGGCAGCACAGTGATTCAGTTAATCTATTATTCATCTTGCCGCGTCCTCTCGCCTCTTCTGCACTTGGCCTTCCAAGTTTTGCTCACCTGTAATGAGGCAGCATTTAAAAGAGTCAAAATAGCACATTAAAGATGTATAAGCAGAGCAGCGCTTTCTAATTGTGACAGGGAATGCCCGATAAGCGGAAAAGCGCTCGCTCGTCAAACGTCATGGATTATTAGTTTGCTATTATGATGAATGATGGAGGGGTTTTCAATTAATTAGGAGCCCTAATGAATGAACTGTCAATATTCAAAGTACTGGATTTAATATGTATTTCCTGTACTTATATTTATGTTGCTAACAAAGGTTTATTATAATCACTAGGTATGTACATTATTCATAAAAAAATCTTATAAAAATAGGCTATCACACAAATATATAATCACATGAACAGGTATTTCAGAGAGAAACCAGGGGTCTCAAGTGCTCCCAGCTAGAAGCCCGATGTGTGTTACAAAGCTAGTGGCTTATTCGAGGAGCTATCATCGGTCCCGTTTATGCTCTCTATACCAGTAATTTATAGTTGTTTTTATATTTTTATGTTTTTATATGTTTTATGTCTTTAATGGTGTCAAATCACTTTCCTTTCAGCATGGGTCTACGTATGTTTAGGAAACAAGAAGTCAGCAGGGGCCAAGTCAGGAGAGTAAAGTGGCTGGAGAAGAACTGGCATTGCATTGTTCTTCTGGTTGTCGGTCATCAACCGTGGAACAAACTTTGCCACAACATGAGACATACCCAACTTCTCTGTTAGAATGTTGTAGCATGAACCAATGGAGATGTTGCATTCCTCTTCCAATTCTCTAACAGTTAATCGCCAATTAGCACACATAAGAACCCTTTCTTGATCAACATGATCATCATCAGTTGATGTTGATGGTCTTGCAGTTCGCAAATCATCTTCCACTGATTCACGACCACTTTTGAAGCGTGAATACCATTCAAAACATTCATGACATGTTCCCCTTAAGCCATTTTCAACCTAAAACCAGAGGATATAATTTGAGGTTGAGGGGTGGTAGATTCAGGGGCAATGTTAGGAAATTCTACTTTACGGAGAGGGTGGTGGATGCCTGGAATGCGCTCCCAAGAGAGGTGGTGGAGAGTAAAACGGTGACTGAGTTCAAAGAAGCGTGGGATGAACACAGAAGATTTAGAATCAGAAAATAATATTAAATATTGAACTAAGGCCAGTACTGGGCAGACTTGCACGGTCTGTGTCTGTATATGGCCGTTTGGAGGAGGATGGGCAGGGGAGGGCTTCAATGGCTGGGAGGGTGTAGATGGGCTGGAGTAAGTCTTAACAGAGATTTCGGCAGTTGGAACCCAAGCACAGTACCGGGTAAAGCTTTGGATTCTCGCCCAGAAATAGCTAAGAAGGAAAAAAAAAAAAAAAATTTAAATTGAATCAGGTTGGGCAGACTGGATGGACCATTCGGGTCTTTATCTGCCGTCATCTACTATATGTTACTATATATGTTTTTTATGCTTTTTTGTGCTATTTTCCATATTTAGCACAGCTGAAATACTAATATATCGCTGTTCCGTTTTAATAGAAATTACTTAGCTTTCATGTTCTTTGGCTGAAAGTATCATATATCAATTTTCTTCTCAACAGCGACGGAAGATCTCCGTTTCACTCCTATTCATTAAACAGGAGCTTCATCAGGAAAGCACCAAAGGCTGCACTACGAATAAAGCATAACAACTTTTATATTAAATTTTTAAATTTTTTAAAATATAAATTTAAAAACAATGCTAACGTACTCAATCACATTAGTGAGCACTAAATACATGTGTTAAACAGGGCTCCAAGACGCTACTAATGGATAAAACTTTACAATGATTTAGAATCTTATTAAGGATTTTTAGTAACCTGCATGCCAAAACTAGTACCACGGCTCTCAACTTGAACTGGAAAAAGAACCTCACCACAGCAAGCAGACGAAAATAAAAGGGACTCATGCACACGGCGTACCTGTTAACACCCCCAGCGCTGCAAAGATATTCGAGCTGATATAGTGAAGAGTCTGCTCCTTACAAAGACCCAAACAACTTAAAGGGTCAAGGAACAGCTCAAAGCCATATTACGAGGCTTTAAATCATTAAAGAGCGTCTGACGTCACTTCCGGATCGCAACTGACCGGCATCTACCCAACTGACACCCACAGAGCTACTTCAAGAAATTGGATTTCTGTCAGACCTATTTGATTTTTTCCCCCCCAGTTTATGAATTATTTTAAATTTTATTCCATTGTTTTTACCCCTATTGGTTTTTATTTTATTAATTGAATTCTATTGTTTAATGGTTCCTCCCTTCTATTCCTTTTTATATATTCCTTTAATTTAGGAATCTCTATGAAATATTCGACATGCTTCTCTCCTCTCCACTCTTTCCTGCCCTCCATAGTCCTCCCTACCCTCTTCTAACCCCTTCCTCTGTAATTTCGCCTAGAGCTTGTATAGGTATGTGCGAAGCACAAAGGGAAGAAATTAAATAAATAAACGGAAGTAGTTGACAGTTTTGTTTTCCTTGATCACAGTGGCAGTTCCAACAACAGTGATCAAGCACTGATTAGCACTGGGGCATGCAGCCATGGTGAGCATGGAACAAATATGGAAGTGCATGGATGTCTTAGTTACCCTCAAAAAGACCGATCACTACTATTGTGCTTCCACTTGCGACATATGGCTGCAAGACATGGACACTCGCAAAAGCAGATAGAAGAAAATTCAACGCCTTTGAGCTGTGGTGCTGGAAAAGACTTCACAGCTAGGATCACCAACAAAGATGTTCTTGATCATATAAACCCAGAATTGTCCTTGGAAGGCAAGATGACCAGACAGTAACTGACCTATTTTGGACATGCGATGAGGGCGAAGTCACTAGAAAAGGAGGTGCTACTCGGAATGGTGAGTGGTAAAAGGAAGCAGGGGAGACCAAAGGCCCGTTGGCTAGATACCGTCAAGAATGACACAGGAATGAACATCAAGCAATTGAAAAAAGCCGTGGAAAACAGGGAAGCATGGCGTTGACTGGCCTGCAGAGTATCCAAGGGTTGGCCACGACTGAATGGGTAGTAGTAGTATTTTCAATATTTATAACCTGGTAGGCTCACACTCTGTCTAATGTACCTGGGGCAATGGGGCATTAAGTGACTTGCTCAGGGTCACATGGAGCAGCGTGAGATTTGAACCCACAACCTCCAGGGTGTTGAGGCTGTAGCTCTAACTGAAGGAGTCTGGGACTGGTTTTCCTGAGTCTTGAACTAAGTTTTCTCCTTAATAAAATGCTGAATTATGTTTAATTGCAGACCTGACTTATCTCATGGTCCAGCCTGCCTTGCACTGGGTGTTGTAACTTGGGCGTTTTAGCTTCTTAGGGTTATCTCAGCATACACAGTATTGTATTCCGCCCTCCTGGACATGTAACAGAAAGACTGCAGGGCTTAGATAAGTGACCAGCTAGTGACCTGCATAGGACCAATGATTGTTAAGAAAAGTAACACGTGAGAAGTTTTTTCTAGCATTCAACTGTATAGCCAGAAAAATGTATAAATACCACTGTTACTTCCTGGTTTCGGGACTTCTGAAGCTTCCAGCTTGGGGGCTCAGGAGTCCGCATATGCTGAATAAAATACAGTGGTGCCTCGCATAACGGCCGCCTCGCACAGCGAACGCTGCGCACAACGAACTTCTTGTCTTGATCCGTACAACGGACTTCGTTTCACACAACGAAGTCGCCCGAGCTGCATCGCTTAACTGGCGCTACATATTTTAAACCTCCCCCCGCCGCCACCGCATATTTTTAAACCTCCCCCCGCCGCCACCGCATATGTTTAAACCTCCCCCCGCCGCCACCGCATATGTTTAAACCTCCCCCCGCCGCCACCGCATATTTTTAAACCTCCCCCCCGCCGCCTGGGCCTGCGCTGATCTCTGAATGGCTGCAGTCAGCTCTCGCGGGACTCACAAGAACTAACTGCAGCCATTCGGAGATCGGCATGGGCCCACACAGGCGTGCAGAGGAATTGCTCCTGATCTCTGCGCTTCTGGCCTGTACGCCACTGGCTGGGAAAGATGGGAGGAATTAAAAAAGGTACTGGGGAGTATGTGGGGGGTGATTATAATACACAGCAAGGATCAACAAAACCCCTGTCTCCCCTCCCCTTCACATATATCCCCTCTATATCATGCTAACAGCTCTAACAAGGTAAATTTATCTTTTTTTATGTCATCTTAGCATATTTTATGCTACAGAACGAATTATTTTTTTTTACATGTATTGTTATGGGAAAATGCGTTTCACATAACGAACTTTTCGCATAACAAACTTGCTCCTGGAACGAATTAAGTTCGTTGTGTGAGGCACCACTGTACCACTGTTACTTCCTGGTTTCGGGACTTCTGAAGCTTCCAGCTTGGGGGCTCAGGAGTCCGCATATGCTGAATAAAATATACCTGTCGCTTTCTTCAAGTCTGTAAGGCTGACCAAAGTGACCTTTCATAGCCACCGCATCTAGCCAATTCGCAGTGAAAAAAAAAACCTGTTTGGGCTTACATTCAAACTTCTCTTCCTCTATTGAATCTATTGAGAGTGAAGATGGAACATTTATTAAAGGTCTACATCAGTAGAAATAATACTTTTTTTCATCCGTTAATAAAAATGTCTCATTATTTACAAAGGGTCAGTACGCAATGGCACAGTATCTTGTAGTGTTTTTGAATGACAGAACACCCCCCAAAAAAAACAGAAAGAGAGAGGGGGGTGGGGAAGGAGGAGAAAAACAATGGGAGAGGAATCTCTGCGAACCCTTTGGCAGTTACAATGAAGGGAAGCTGCTAATCCTGAAGGAAGATGAAAGAATCCCTGAATCTGTTTACTGGTTGCTCAGCGGATGAGTTATTACTATGGCAACACATGCAAAAATGTGTTAATAATAATACAAAAATTTGTCAGGAGTCAAAAGTAGCTGCAGCCTGATCACTTGAGAAACTGGGTCACGTTGTGCATGTCATATTCCTCCTTTTCTGAAGATTTAAAAAGGAAGAATTTGATAAGTCCTAGGTTCTGTAGCGTCATTTGAAGTTGGGCTACTATAACAGAAAGCTGACAGCCTAGTAATATAATTAAACCACCTAAACCAGACAGAAAAATATTTAAACTGGTTAAGCACTTTAAAAAAGCTTCTGCTTGAATCATTGACAAAAGTTTAAATTAAAGGCCCTGTGAGGGAGAGTGTAGTTACTTACCTGTAACGTAGGTTCTCCGTGGACAGCAGGATAGTCAGCCACATATGGGTGTTGTCCCAACAGCTCCCAATTTGCGGATAAGCTCTCCAATAGCTCAGAGAGATTTTTTTTTTTTTCTCTGAGCACGTGCAGTGCCCGGGCCCCACTGGGCATGCCCGAGCCCTACCCATTTCCCCCTAATCCCCAGTCTTTAGTTTCCGCCCGTTCCCATCGGTCGGATTTTCTACAGCTCTCCATTACAACTTTTCTACTCATCACCTTGAAGATGCCTGAATCATCTAAAGCAGGGGTGCCCACACTTTTTGGGCTTGCGAGCTACTTTTAAAATGACCAAGTCAAAATGATCTACCAACAATAAAATTTTAAAAAAACACAACGCACACTGTACGCATAGAAAATGTTAATTATCATTCCTATTCCAGGGTTTTCCAAAGAGGTCAAAGCAGATGACTCTATGCACTATCACCTCAGTAACAGCCATACAAAAATAGACAAATATACCCCCCTCCCTTTTTACTAAACCATGATAGCAGTTTTTAGAGAGCAGGGAGCTGCGCTGAATGCCCAGCGCTGCTCTTGATGCTCATAGGCTCCCTGCGCTAAAAAAACTCTATTGCGGTTTAGTAAAAGGGGACCTTAGTGTAAAATATAGACAGCAGATATAAATTCAGACACATTTTGATCACTAAATTTAAAATAAAATAATTTTTCCTACCTTGTCTGGTGATTTCATGATTCTCTGGTTGCACTTTCTTCTTCTGACTGTGCATCCAATCTTTCTTCCCTTCTTTTAGCCTGTATGCTTCCTCTCCTCCTGACCTCATTCCTTCCCCCAACTTTTCCTTCCTCTTCCCTGCCCTTTCTTTTTCTCTGCCTCCCTTTCTTTTTTTTCTGTTTCTCTTCTTTCCTTCTGTCTCCTTGCCTGCCCTTTTTCTTTCTTTCTCCCTGCCCTCCCCCAAGCCACTGCAATCGGGGACCAGGACCCAAACCGCCACCAATAACAGGCCCGAAAGCCGACGTCGCCCCAAGCTCTCCCTGCTTCGGCCGACCAGCATTCCTCTCCCCGACGTCAATTCTGCCGTCGGGGAGAGGAAGGCTGATTGGCCCAAGATCGCGATCGACCTATTGGGGGAAATGCTGCCGGGTCCTGCCTTCGCGGAAACAGAAAGTAGGCAGGACCCGGCAGCAAGAAGAGCAAATGCTTCACTAACCCTGTCTCCCTCCTTAGCCCGTAGTGAACGCTTGCTTCAGGGCTCTCAACATGTGCTTGCCGGCTTCCCTTCTTCCCCCCTTCCCCCGGACATAACTTCCGGTTTCGGAGGGAAGAGAAGGGAAGCCGGCACGCACACGTTAGAGCCACGGAGCATAAGTTCGCTACGGGCTGAAATCTCCAAGTCGTTTTTTTTTGTTTTTTTTTAATGTTCAGCAGTGGCGGCAGCAGCAGATGATAGCTGGGCGGACCGCCCAGCTAAAAGGCCCTAGAGAGAACACTGGAGAGGAAGGCTGATCGGCCCAGTAGATCAGGACGGCAACACGAGTCTATCACGGAGCCCGGGATGGGCTCCGCGATCGACTCGCGTTGCCTTCCTGAGCTACTGGTCGATCGCGATCGACGTGTTGAGCACCCCTGATCTAAAGAAACGACTGGGATGCAGAAGGATGAACGCACTGGATCCTCATGAATTGTGCGCCCACTGATTGGATCCGGTGCTTGAGGTTTCCGTGTTGCTTGCATTGTGCGCACATGTAGCCACGTGCACGCAAGCTAAGGAAGAGGGCACTGAGAGACTTCATGAAGAGAAGTGAGGCCCGAGAATCTTCCTCCAGCAGCCATCCTCATCGGAATGCAGCAGCGGGGGATCCACAAGCTACAGCGGCAAAGAGCCTCCAGGATGCCCTGGCTCAGCTAATCCCTCTCCCCCCCCGCCTGCACTCGGCCCGGTAGAGAAATATCTCCCGGAGTCCCTGCATGTTGCCGCATCAGTGAGGGAGTGAATGGTACAAAGGAAGGCTTCCATAGGGACCCTCCCTCACTGATGCTAGACTTGATCCACCTTAAGGCAGGTGGAACTAATCTTTCTCCTAGGACAAGCAGGATGAGTCAGCCACATATGGGTGTTGTCCCAACAGCTCCCAATTTGCGGATAAGCTCTCCAATAGCTCAGAGAGATTTTTTTATTTTTATTTTTTCTCTGAGCACGTGCAGTGCCTGGGCCCCACTAGGCATGCCCGAGCCCTACCCATTTCCCCCTGCTTCCCCCTAATCCCCAGTCTTTAGTTTCCGCCCGTTCCCATCGGTCGGATTTTTCCACAGCTCTCCATCACCATTTTGTCTACAATCAAGACTTTTTCTACTTACCATCTTGAAGATGCCAGAAACATCTCTGTTTAGTCAGAAGGGTGGGGCTCAGGCAGGCTGGAGGCTGAAAACTTTAAACTGGAACAGAATGGGAGAGAAGTCCTCCACCCTATACCTCCAGCCTTCACCAAAGAAGTATAAACTGCAGAATCTCCACTAATAGGCCCAGTTTATCTTGGCTTTTAAGGCTAAGTTAGGTCTGACTGTGTTGGATACTAAAAGATAGAAGTTTAACTCTGGAGCTTCAGGCTAGAGACGGATTAGTGCACGCTGTGGCCTTGCAGGAGCAGGCCAAGGGGATAACTCTTGAGAACAAAAACAGATCTTTTCATGCATGTTTATTTTTCTTCCTTGCACATCAATAAAAACTACTTTTTTTTTTTTTTAACCCTCTGTGTGGCTGTATTTATTAAGGGCCACTAGCTACACAGCCACAGTCTCCAATTTTATAACGGAGCCAGAGTGGGAGAAGGCTATCTCAGAAGATCTTGGAGCAGCTTCAAATGAATCCCCTTCTTCCTAGGGATTGTGTTAAGAAGGTGCAAATCATGCATTGCGTACTTGATGGAGTTAGGGATGCCACTTAAGTCATTGAATCTACTGGCTTTAATTAAACGGATACCAGGGATATCGGTGAGCGCTGAATTGCACAGGAGCAGCTCTTTCATGTGGGTCGAGTGGCCCCTCCTCTTTGTCAAAATGGTCCACGGCAGGCGCATTCTTTTTTTTCACGCATTTTGGTCTTGTCCCTTAGTGCAACATTTTTGGGCTGGGCTCTTGTAATTTGCAGAACATCTGTTTCATTGCCCATTGCCCCTTACCGCGGCAAGGTTGCTCTTAGATAAATACAAGGTGTTTCGCCTTCCGAAGTGGGGTTCCCGGCAATTTATGCGCAAATTGGGTGTGTTGGGAAAGAGGGAGATTCTCTCTGTTTTGACGACTGGGGATGCCCCTTCTTTTTGGAGCTGGCGGAATCATTTACATTCTTTGCTGTTATTGGAACGATGGTCCGCGTTGGCTAGCGTCAATGGCAAGAAACGATTCCTCCAGATCTGGACTCCTTATATTCAGGCTTTACCTTCTTGTCCTTGCAATGAGATTTTGAATTCTTTATAATTCTTTCTGGATCCGTCCGGGCTGGGTGGTTCGCGAGTGCTGGCTTTTTTTTTCTCTCTTTTTGTTTTTTTTCTCTCTTATTCTATTTTTGGTTTCTTGGCTCTTTGCTGCTCTGGTTTTTGGAGTTTTGGTGGTCCCCTCTTTTCTGCATGGGGGTTGAGGTCTTTCAGGAACCAGGGCCTCAACCAGTTCTCAGTCTAGTCTGGATATTTGCTGACAGGGAGGGGGGAATTTGGTACATAAGGGGAAGGGGGGGTCTGTATATTTTTGTCTGACTGTGCATCCTTTCTTTCTTTCATTTCTTTCTTTCTCTCCCTGCCCCCTTTTTTTTCTTTCTGTCTTTCTTTCTTTCTCCCAGCCCCCCAAGCCACTGCCTATTTCTCCAAGACACCGCCATACTAACAGATCATCTTCATACAGTGACTGCACAAGTCTCCCTACCCCCCCCCCCCGCCGATGTCAGAATTGATGTCAGGGGGGAAGGCTTGTGCAGTCACTGCATGAAGATGATCTGTTAGTATGGCGGTAGCTTGGAGAAATAGGCAGTGGCGGCGGCTTGGGCACAACTTCTGGATGCTCTTTCTGAAAACGGGACATTTCGGCATCCTGAAGCTATGCGTGGGGACAACGGGACAGGTGAGCTAAAAACGGGACGGTCCCATTCAAAATGGGACGTATGGTCACATTAGGTATGGCCAGTAAGAAAAAGGAGGTATTGATGCCCCTGTATAAGACTCTGGTGAGACCTCATTTAGAATATTGTATACGATTCTGTAGATATAAACAAGATGGAGCCCGTCCAGAGGAAAGCTATTAAAATGGTCAGTGGTCTTCATCATAAGGCGTAAGGGGACAGACTTAAAAGATCTCAATATATATAAGAACATAAGAACATAAGAATTTGCCTCCACTGGGTCAGACCAGAGGTCCATCGCACCCAGCAGTCCGCACCGCGGCGGCCCATCAGGTCCATAACCTGTCAAGTGGTCCCTGTCTCATCCTATAACCTATCACTACTTCTGCCGATACCCCTCAATCCCCTTATCCTTCAGGAATTTATCCAAACCTTCTTTGAATCCCTGTAGTGTCTTCTGCCCTATCACAACCTCCGGGAGTGCGTTCCACATGTCCACCACTCTCTGGGTGAAGAAGAACTTCCTGGCATTGGTTCTAAACTTTGGAGGAAAGGCGGAAGAGGGGAGATATGATAGACATTTAAAAACCTACTTGGTGTAAATATGCACAAGTCAAGTCTCTTTCATTTGAAAGGAAGCTCTGGAATGAGAGGGCATAGAATGAGGTTAAGAGGCGATAGGCTCTGGAGTAATCAAAGGAAATACTTTTTTACAGAAAGAGTGGTAGATGGTGCATGGAATAGGCTCCTGAATTCAAGAAAACTTGGGACAGGCAAGTGGGATCTCTGAGTAATAGGAGGAGATAATGGGTGCTATGGATGGGCCATTTGGCCTTTATTTGGCATCATGTTTATCTTTCTTTCTTTCTTCTCAGAAGAATGAATCTGGCAGCTAGGGAGTCCCACATGTGTGAATATGCTGCCTGTTTGTCCTCAGATAAAGCATAGCTACTCACCTGTAGCAGGTGTTATCCGAGGACAGCAGGCAGATATTCTCACAACCCTCCCACCTTCCCTAGTTCGCAAAAAAAAAAAAAAAAATATCCCACACCTGACACATGTTTTTATCCCTTTCCTTTTTCCTATACCCTAGATTTTATTTTAACCAACCCTATATATTTTTCCTTCATATTTTCTGGAGAAGTTTGTATTGTATTTGTTGATACGTTTGCATTTGTTCCCACCCCTTTTTATATATTTTTTTAATATATTGTAAACCGTTTATATTGCGGTATATCAAATAAATTGAACTTGAACTTCTTAGTTTTCTTACTAAATCATGGCCCCGCGAGAGTAAAAGATAGCAGATGCTGCGGCAGGGCAGACTGGATGGGCCAATTGGTCTCTATCTGCGATCATGTTTCTGCGTTTTTATGTTAATTTGCTTATTTTCCTTCAGTAAATAAAGCCGAGTCTTGATCTCTTTCCTGACTGAACTTAAACCCTTGTCCTTCAATTTTCTAACGTTATTTAATGGAACACTCTCAGCTTTGTTTCTTTGAGCTGGGCACAAATTTACCATTCTCCACAAGAATATTTATGCATGCATTACTCTCTCCTTTCCAGCTTTCATATTTTATTTATCATTTGAGGGTGAAAATGGAAAAGCTGGACTGAAGAAACCCATGTGAAAAAGGGTGATCAGAATTACCTTCAGACAGGAAGAGGCTTATCTGGAATTTGGAGGTGGAAATAAAAGATACATTTTGCAGAAAGGAAGAGCTGGTAATAAACGAAGGTTAACAGAAGGGCAGATATGTGTGCAGAAATCTCTTAATTCTCTGTTAAAGCCTAGGATTTCTGGCATGATTACTCTCTGCCTCTTTGTGTAATGCGATAATCCTGGAGCTGGGGACAGTGTAGTCATCTTGCAATCACAAATATAACGTTTTAAAGTTTATGTTTTCCTCTGGGAAGTGTCTACATGCTATAGCTATTTCAATGTATTCCACCTTAAGACTTTTGAAATGTCTCTCTGACTGCCACATAAAACCAGAGATTGACGGTGATGGGAAGCATGATATGAAGTGTAAATTACAATCCGACAGACGTTGTTGTCGTTGAATGTGATTTCCCTGTAAGGGTTTCAAACAGCTGGTAACACAAAGACCACACTCGAAGCAAATTTCTACAATTTCTGTTGGAGAAACCACTGTTGTAGGCGATCGCCTGCAAGTACATAGCTGGTCCCAGAGGCACAGTTAAGTGCTGGAATGATGCACACAAGCTCCCCAGCCACAAAAGCTGGATATGCAAATTTGGGTGCGAATCTCAGATCTGCATACAAATCAATTCACTAATGATGCATCAGCATTCAGTAACTGGCGAGGGACCAGGAAGTGAATTCAGAGGGAGAGCGGAGGCCAGCAGCAGCTAGGAGATGCTGCTCGCTGCTGATGACCATTTTGAAAAGGTATGCGGGGGTGCGAGATAGGAGAAGAGGTATGTGCGCGATGGGGGAGAGTGCGGGGAGGCACACAGCACAGTAACGCCAGGTACCACTGGCCAGGGTGCCTCCTTCCCTGGCTATTCTGCTGCCTATACTAGTTCAGAGTACTACAACAACTACTATTTATCATTTCTATAGCGCTGAAAGGCATACACTGTACATTTAACATGGTCCCTGCTCTGAAGAGCTTACAATCTATTTTGGACAGACAGACAGGAAATATAGGGCCAGGGGAGTTCCTTGCAGAGAGAATGATAGGAAGGGCATAGGTAATTTTATGGTGAGTGGGAGTTAGGAGTTGAAAACAGCCTTGAAAAAGTGGGCCTTTATCTTGGATTTGAATACTGCAAGAGACGGAGCCTGACGTAATGACTCGGCCAATCTAGAGTCTGCTATAAATGCTTACACCTAACTATAGACATGTAACTGCTAGTATTCTATAACCTGTGCACATAAGAGCTAGGCAAGCCCCTGACGTACTCGGGCCCCTCCCAGGGCAATGTCCCCCTAGCAATTGAACATGATAGATTTTGCACATGTAATTTGCAAAATCCCGACTAAGAATATTTAAGAATATAAGAACATCAGAATAGCCTTATTGGGTCAGACCAATGGTCCATCAAGCCCAGTAGCCCGTTCTCACGGTGGCCAATCCAGGTCACAAGTACCTGGCCAAAACCCAAGGAGTAGCACTATTCCATGCTACCGATCCAGGGCAAGCAGAGGCTTCCCCCATGTCTTAATAACAGACTATGGACTTTTCCTCCAGGAATTTGTCCAAACCTTTCTTAAAACAAGCTACGCTATCCGCTCTTACCACAACCTCTGGCAACGCGTTCCAGAGCTTAACTTTTCTCTGATTGAAAAAAGATATTACCTCCTATTAGTTTTAAAAGTATTTCCCTGTAACTTCATTGAGTGTCTCCTAGTCTTTGTAATTTTTGACGGAATGGAAAATCGGTCCACTTGTGCCCATTCTACTCCACTCAGGATTATGTAGACTTCAATCCTATCTCCCCTCAGCCGTCTCTTTTCCAGAGTAAATGCTAATTGGTGCCAAATAGCACCAATTAACACCATTAATTTCCAATAATTATCACTAATTATCACAATTAGTCACTAATCATTATCTTAAGTTACGTGCACAAGTGACACCATATTCTATAACTTGTTTGTTCAAACTTTGCACACTAAGGACCCAATTCTATCAATGGTGTCAACCAAAAAATGTGCCAAGTGCTAATTCTCTAAGGCCCCCTTTTATCAAGCGTTTTAGCGTGAGCTGGCGTAGTATATGCTCCAACACTCGTAGGAACTGAATGAGTGTCGGAGCATTTCCTTGCGGCAGCAGCGCTACCATGGCTTGATAAAAAGGGGCCTAAATAATGTTCAAAGTTAGATGCCATTTATAGAATAGGCACTTAGCACCAGGATCAGCGCCTAACTTAAGTCGCAAGTTGTTCTGCCCCCACTATAGGGGGCACTTGCTCAGTTTCTTATATGAGAACAAGTTTAAGTGTTTATGTTAAGATGTACTGTCTAGGTAAGGTGTGCTCTGTGGACTTAAATCCCCAGAGCGCTTTGCTTCTCCCAGGGAGCTAGGCTGCATTCACAGAGCTGAAGCCCTGCCCTTCTTCTCCAGTGTGAGAGAACTGTTGCCATATTTGAGACCGCATGGCTGCATGAGAACCTTAGTTTAGCAATGTTCCACCAGCAGGTTTTATTTCATCCTTTATTTCTAACAATCTAACACAGCTTGGATTCTCTACGTCTGGAGAACAGTGTTATTTCCACAAGGTGTGGACACACTCCTAGCTTGAATAGGAAAGCTGGTAGAGTGAGACGATTCTGTGAAAGTTGAACTGCCTTGAAGTCATCAATTGTGAGCGTTTATTCTTTATTTCATGTTATTAAAGAAAGTTGCTCAACAAATACAGAGTCTGGCTGACAACACTATGATTACAGAAGTAAGGGTTGGCTGAATAGGAACATCTTACAGTAGCCAATACAACTCAGAGGAGTCCTTGCTTTCAGCCCAAAAGTCTGAGAATAAGACTGTACAGTAAGCTGTAAGCTGTAGTTGTATAGTGAGATTCAGATAGCGCACAAGTATTTACAATAGCTAAACCCTGGTGTAATCCATGTGCCCTGTTCTATAAGTGCTCATGACCCTCCCATGGCCATACTCCCTTTTTAGAACCATGCGCAAAATTTGCACACAGATCCCAGTGCCTAAAAATATCCTTGTAAATTTTAATTGAAGCCAATTTTTGCTGATAATTATTATCACCCAGTTATCAAAGCTAATTGTCTTGTTATTCATTTAAATTGTGCAGGTGTCCCATTTCTATGCACTCCTCCGACCAATTTTTAAGGAGGCCATGGCCTCTTTGGCCTCCCCCGTTCTAATGCTCATGCTTGGGAATGACACCTCTAAAATCAATGTCTTTTTGGTGCATTCACTCTGCAGTCCCTCAGTAGCTCTCGTCACTTATGTCCCCCTATGCCCCCCCCCCGTGAAATCTGTTTATCTGGCAAGTCCCTCCTATCTGTACCCTTCTCCTCCATTGCTAACTCCAGACTCTGTCCCTTCTATCTTGCTGCATCTTATGCCTTAGACATTACATCGGGCTCCATCTCTAGCATTATTGAAATCCAAGCTAAAAGTTCACTTTTTTGAGGTGGCTTTCAACTCTTAACTCCCACTCACTGTAAAATTACCTATGTCTTTCCTGTCATTCTCTCTGCAAGAAACTCCCCATCCCCTATATGTCCTGTCTGTCCAAATTAGATTGTAAGCTCTTCAGAGCAGGGACCGTCTATAATATGTACCGCACTGCATATGCCTTTCAGTGCTATAGAAATGATAAATAGTAGTAGTAGGAGCATTTTCACAATTATGCTCATTGTTGTAGTGCAGAAAAGGCACGTGTCTGCAAATACTCTGTACCTGGTGCAAGTTGGAAAGTGAAAGTATGTTCATGCTTTCTCTTGGAAAACTGGTGGAAAGGCCATAGGTAAAATGTACCTGTGAACTTTGCAGCAACGATGGACATTTGATCATTTGAAAATTTTCCTTCAGATGTGCAGACTGTCAGCAACTGTGCATTTTTTAAGTTTTGTTTTGTTTTAAGGGAGGTGGGATTGTGGTGTTGTATTATTTTAAATAAGTGTAGATTATTGAAAAAGTATATACGTGGTGATTAATCGGTGGGTGGGATAAAATGATTGATTTTGAATATCTGTAAGTTGAATGTGCTTTTCTTGACTTGTTATATGTTCTTATACCTGTGTATTGCACTGTCAATATTTAAAAATTAATAAAGATTTATTTTAAAAAATGTTTTGTTTTCAAGAGTCCGGATGCATTATTATTATTATTATTATTATTTTTTGGGGGGTGGGATATCTAATCATCATGATGTTTGGGTTGACTATGAAAGGGTACCAGGAAACTGAAACAGATATGTCTTCGGGATCTCATCATGAGACTGAGCAGCACCGATCTGGAGGGGAGGGTGGCTGGACCAAATCTTTTCTTCGGGATCTTCATTAGCATTAGCCACTCACTGACATAGACAAGATACAAGATGCAAGACTGCATGGACTTTGATTTGCCCCCACCCCCACATGACAGGATATAATCTTGCCTAAGCTTTTATGAAGGTGAAAAGAAATAAAAACACACATTTTTATAAAATGCAATCATTTTCAGATTCCCTTTCCTGCCCTATAACTTGGCTGCTGTTCCCCGCAGGAGTATCTGTGACTTGAATTTCTCCCTCAGTACCGCTGTTTCTCGATAAACATCGACAGGTTGTATAAATTCAGGTTTAACAGATGATACTGCAGTAGAACCTAGCAATTATACTGCCTGCGAGAAATACCTAGTTAATTCAGGCCATAAAACTCCTGCGCGCTTGAAAAGTGGTAGTTATTGTCATAAGAGCTGGCTGTTGACTCATTAAACATCTAGCGGCCTGGAAGTAATGTAATTACCTATATTAAGTGTCAAATAAATGCAGTGCATATTGCAAAGCTGGAAACGATCTCTCTCTTGATTTATACAGTATTGCCATTTCTTGCAAACTATAGCTTAGAGCAAGGAGAAGCATACATCTGTATTGATTGTAAGCATGATCTGACCATGAATTCTGGGATCAAGATGTATGGCTGCCTTCTGAATGAGAAAGGGATCTGCCTAGCTGAGAAATGAGCTATTTGCAATTCGAGGTGAGGGGGGGGGGGGGGGAGAGGTTATAATAATAATAACTTTATTCTTTTATACCGCCATAACCAAAAGTTCTAGGCGGTCTACGCTAAAAAGAGAGCTGGACAATCAGCGAAATACAATAATTCAGTAAAAAATACAAATATTTGTAAAATAGAATTTCAATAATAAAACTCTCATTAAGTAATAAACTTATCGAACAAAGTGGTCTTAATTAATTTCCAAAAACTGAAATAGGATAACATAGCTCGCTAAATACATTTACCTAACCATCCTGTGGTATTATACTATACACCATATTTACCGTACTATATTGCCATAGTATGTCTTCAATGCAAAGTTTTGTCATGCATGCTTGCCTAACCATTTTTACCAGGTCGTGTCATACTGTAAGCCATGCTGTTTGCCGTGCTATGCTCGCCATAAGATATCTTGCCATGCCGTGCTTTGTCATGTATTTTTTTACCATGATTTGTCAGACAAGGTTTGCTGTGCTATCTTTTACCATACCGTATATGACAGTGTGGTGCAGTGGTTAAAGCCACAGCCTCAGCACCCTGAGATTGTGGGTTCAAACCCATGCTGCTCCTTGTGACTCTGGGCAAATCACGTAATGCCCCCCAATTCTCCAGATACATTAGATATATTGTGAGCCTGCCAGGACAGGGAAAAAAATGCTTCAGTGCCTGAATAAATTAATGTAAACCATTCTGAGCTCCCCTGGGAGAACAGTATAGAAAATTGAATAAATAAATAATGTCTGATAACCAGAGCTGGTATTGTGACATCATAATACCTCATTCCACCAATGCCTAAGAGCCAACCTCAACCTATGTAGGCAACTGACCTATACAATCTTAGTCCACAACAATTGATCTCTAGAACTGTTAATCACTAACCCTTAACTTTGTTAATTCTACTCAATCTGTAGCATCTTTTAATCATTGTAAACCGCATAGAACTTCACGGTCCTGCGGTGTATAAACTATTATTATTATCAGTGATGTCACAATGGCTTGACTGTCCTATAATTGGCTCATTTTTGCTACATTTTGATTTATAGAGTGGCACAGTGGTTAAAGTTACAGCCTCAGCACTCTGGGGTTATGGGTTCAAACCCACACTGCTCCTTGTGACCCTGGGCAAGTCACTTAATCCCCCCATTGTCCCAGGGTAAAAAATGCTTCAGTACCTGAATAAATTCATGTAAACCATTCTGAGCTCCCCTGGGAGGATGGTATAGAAATTTGAATAAATAAGATATTCTTCAGTAGCACAATTATACAGTGTAAGATATAAGAGGAAATAATTGTGTGAAGATGGCAGGGTCATTTATACCAATGGATGAAAGGTGAAGCTACCCCTTTGCCCTGCATTAAAGGGGGCTCAGCCACCCAATTGAGGGAGTGATAGGGAAGCCACTGGATCCCCAGCCCAGGTGGATTTCTTCCCCCCCCCCCCCCCTTCTGCTGCCTCTGGGCCTATAGCACCAATAAACACAGCACCAGTGACAAACAGCCAATAGCCTTTGAGCCTATGCACATGCAAAGGCCCTATTGGTTCCATCCCTTCTGACACATTCCTAATGCTTATGGAATGCATCAGAAGGGCAGGGTCAGTAGGGTCTTCGAGCACATAGCTCCATCATGCTTCGTGCTGTTTGTGTGTTTATTGCTATTGTGGGTCCAGAGGGAGGTTTGAGTGGAAATTAACGTTAGAGGGGGCAGAAGGGGTGATATTGGACTGGAAGGGTGGAGAGTGAGAGGGAGTGATGCTGGGTTGGTGAATGGAAGAGTCAAGAAGAGAGAAGTGGCAATGCTGAACTTGAAGAGGGGAGGAGGGCACCTAGGGCCCCATAGGTGGTTAAAGTGGCCCTGGAAGGTAGCAGGTAGTTTGTTTTTACATACTTTAGGGACTAACTCGGCAACTATAAATGGGCTGCGAGAGGGTACCTGATAGGAGCTTATTCTATAAGACACAAAGGCATCTACTTCCCTTTACAGAAGTGAAGATGCATGCCTATAAAGCTCGGTTCAAGCATTTTCACCAACCATAGAGGCAGAGTCTACTATAAGTTATACATGTAAATGTGAGTTCCACCCATTGATATACCAATCTGCTATGGATGATACTGTAGTCTTCAATATTGTCCCATTTACTTGGGATAATATTCAGAGTATAATGATTCAAAATGTTGTGTGATCGTCAAGTTTCAAGTTTCAAGTTTATTAGTTATTTGATTAATCGCCTATCACAATTACTAAGCGATGTACAAATAATGACATAAATTTCTAAAATGTACAAAAAATAAGAGATAAACATTAACAACAATATAAAAATCATTAAAAACAGACAAATTAAAACAAGGTAGTTAAAACATAACAAGGAAACAATGGGGTAGAAGGGGAAGAAATACAATTTATGATAGGAAAGAGAGAACGATTAAAGGTAAAATCCAAAAGGAATGGGAAAAACGAGTAAATTATTGGAAATAAAAATGCACAAAAGAATAAAATAGAGAGCAGATAGAAAGAGCAATTAACATTTCAATTAGATATTGAAAGCATCTTTAAAAAGAAAGCTCTTAAGTTGGCTCTTGAATTTATCCAGATTCTTCTCCTCTCTTAAATAAAGTGGGAGTGAATTCCATGTCTGTGGTGCCGTAACAGTAAAAATGTATTGTCTTTGAGTATTTATGATTTTAAGAGTAGGAATGACCAATAAAAGTTGTTCATTAGATCTTAAAATTTTAGGAGAAGTATATGGAATTAAAGCTTTGTAAATAAAAGCTGGGGTTTTGTATAGTAACGATTTAAAAGTGAGTAAGGATAACTTATATAAGATTCGATGTGCAACTGGGAGCCAATGTGCCTTTTGGAGTAACGGAGAGACATGATCGAACTTCTTGGCCCCCATAATTAATTTAATGGAAGCATTTTGGATAATCTGCAATCTTCTAATTTCTTTTTGAGCCATTCCCTTGAATAAAGCATTACAATAGTCAATTTTGGAAATAATCATTGAATGAATTAGTATATTTAATGATTTAGGACAAAGGAATTTTGAGATAGATCGTATTTGACGTAATCTGTAAAAAGTAGCCTTAACCACGTAACTGACGTGGTCATGATAGGTTAGATTTTCGTCTACGATGACACCTAAAATCCGAATCTTGTTTATTTGTTTGAGCGCAACCCCTTGGATATTAATGGGAACCGCAATTTTATGATTATCTTTCCAGGGGAAAAGTAAAGTGTTAGTTTTATTAATGTTTAAAGACAGTCTATTATTGTCAAGCCATAGATGAATTTGGCTAAGTTTCTCGTTGATGGCAGCAATTTCCGATGGACTGTTAGGATCGAGAGGATGTAAAAGTTGTATGTTGTCAGCGTAAGCAAATACTGAGAAGCCAATAGATTGACAGAGAGTCATAAGAGGAGAAAGAAAAATATTAAACAGGAGAGGAGACAGAATAGAGCCTTGTGGAATGCCATAGGAGACAGAAAAACTCGAGGAAGTAGAATCATTAAAGGAAACTATAGAGGTTCGATTGTCAAAGTAGGATCTAAACCAAAGAAGGACCTGCTCAGAGATGCCTATGGATTGTAATCTATTTAATAAAAGATTATGATCAACTGTGTCAAAAGCTGCAGAAAGATCGAGTGAAATCAGAAGAACAGAAGAATGGTGATCCAAGTGATAGAGTATTGAAGATGTCATACCTATTAGGGAATGTTCGGTAGAATGGTGTTGCCGGAAACCTGTTTGGTTAGGGTGTAGAATATTTGTTTGTTCTATAAAGTTTGATATTTGATTAAAAACAATTTTCTCGAAAAGAGAAATTGAGATCCAAGATGGCCGACGGTCCCGGACGCTGAGCAGCACGCCGGAGATTTTCTGAAAACTTTTCAGAAAGGAAAGAGTTACTTACTCAGAATGCCGAAGAGGAGAGGCCGCAGCGCCGCTGGAGCCTCGCGGCGTTCGGCGGTCCCCTCGTTCGGCAATATTGAAGATCTCCTGCGTCGGATGCAGGATATCCCGGCAGCGTCGGCACCCCCCCCCGCTGGAGACGCCTCAGAGAGGCGGAAATGAGGTGATCTCCTTGGGGCTAGAGACTACGCTCAGCCCCGACGCTAGGGCACCTCCCCCACCTCCTCAGGTTACCAGCTCCCCACGAGTGGAGGAGCTCCCGGAAGGAGGCAAGCACCTACCCTCGGAGGCCAGGAAAAACAGAGAGGGGAGCGTGGAGATGGACTCCCTGAGTTTCCAGGTGAGTCCAAGAAGTACAGAGGATTTGGAAACATCAGGGATCATTTCAGTCCAGCAGAAGGATTGCCAGAATCAACTGATAACCGGTGAGACTATTCAAATTCCCAATCTTTCATATGTTATTGAAAAACCCAGAGAAGTAACACTGGACTCAATCTGGGATTTAGTTGCTGACCTAGCCAAGTCTGTTAAGCCCCAGCTTTTGCAGCTGGAAAATAAAATTACTCTTCAAGAAAATGATATAAAAAATATAAAAGTTGAAGTTGATGAATCCAAGAACTCAATTCTGAATATACAACAGGAGTTAAAAGCATCAAAACAGCTTAATGAAGCAATGGTAAAAGATAACACAAGTTTGCGCAGAAAATTGGAAAATTTGGAGAACTTTTCTCGTAATAATAATCTCCGCTTGATTAATTTTCCTAAGATAGCCTCTGTGACACCTAGAGATATGATGAAACGTTATATGGTAGAGATTTTGGGTATTCCAGAGGATACATTACCACCACTTACTCAAGTATATTACTTACCAATGAAAACTACTAAATTACCACTTAAACAACAGGAGGATAATCAACCACTTAATGTTTCTGCAATCTTGGAACTTTCGGACAGAGAGCTAGTATCTCCGGCAACATTGCTTCTTACGGTGGCCCTTGCACCAGATAAAAACTGGTTGCTTAGAATGTACTTTAGGAATAAAATGAAAGAATTTCTTGGACATAAAATATTAATGTTCCCAGATTTGGCACGGGAAACCCAGAGAAGAAGGCGAGAGTTTCTTTTGATGAAGCCAGGTGTTATATCTCTTGGAGGGACCTTTTTCCTACGACACCCTTGCAAATGTGTAATACAGTACCATATGAAGAAATATGTATTCTTTGAGCCATTCCAGTTGACAGCTTTTCTGGCAGGAACTCGACTGGATGAAGGGAAATCAAGCGAGGTCCAATTGAATAAATGATATCCTTTCTCAGCTAAGGGACTTTGTTTTCCTAATATTTGATTTGATTTTTGTCAGCATCTGTTAATATGTCCGCCTCATCCATCTTGGATCTAATTTAGAGGACTTGAGCTGAATTTAAGCTAAACATTTATTTTATTTAGTTGATTATTATGTATTTTACCTATGAGTATTATTTTTCTGCTTTTCTTCAACTTTCTGTACAAGTGGATACTTGATTTATAAAATGTAAAATTTGATAAATATAAAATAAAAAAATAAAAAAAAAACAATTTTCTCTGTTATTTTTGCAAGAAACGGGATATTTGCAATTGGCCTATAATTTGATTTCTCTTCGATACTTATTTTGTGGTCTTTAACAATGGGGTGGATAATGGAGGTTTTCCAAACCAATGGCATAATACTGTACTGTAGACTTTCATTAATCAAAAAAAGTATTAATGGTCCGAAAAAATCAAAATGCTGTTTAAGGATAAACGGAGGGATAGACTCATTTTGCGTACCCTTACTGTTAATTGTTTTGATCAAAGATTTAAGTTCTTCAAGAGAAGGAAGATGAAATTGTGTGCATTTTGCAGATAGCAGTGAAGAAGTCTCTGTGACAAATTGTTCAGGCAGCAACTCACCTTTTTTTCTAAACTTTTCTCTAATATTCTTGACTTTTTCAACAAAATAAGTTGCAAGCTCTTGTGCTGTTGGTAACTGGCTGGAAGAATGGTCCAGTTTTTTAGAGGATGGAGTAACTGCTTTTAAAATTTTGTATAGAGTAGAAACATTTCTAGATTTTAAAATTTGATTTTAGCTTGATTTATTTTTTCCTTGTACATATTGGAATGGACTTTAAATTTTTCTAAGTTAGCTTGATTTTTGTTTTTCCTCCAACGGCGCTCAAGAGATCTCATTTGTTTTTTAATTAATGTAAGTTCTGCAGTAAACCAAGGATTAGAGCAATTTCTAGCTGAAATATATTTAGTTTGAAAAGGAGCTACTTTGTCTAGTAAAATTTGAATAGTGTCATTCCATAATGATAAGTGGTCATCTAAAGTACTAGATTTAGAGTTTGAAGGATTAAATTGGAAGTTGTCTGCAAGTTGATCAGCAGATAGCTTATTGAAGTCTCTAAATTTGATAATTTTACTAACAGTCACATTTTTAATGGTAGGAGATAAATAGGTTATTGGAATTAGGTGACGGTCCGACCATGGGACTGGTAAAAAAGAACCTATTGAAAAATTTTCTGTAGAGACAGCTGATGTAATGGCCATATCAATAGTATGACCTGCTTGATGTGTAGGTTGAGAAATAAGAGTACAAAAATCCATTTGCTTAAGGAGAGTAAAAATATCTTTAGAGTAATTATTGTTTAGGTCATCAAAATGTATATTAAAGTCCCCCAGAATCAAGGAATTATTAGAAGATGAACCAAAATCAAATAGCAAAGATTGTAATATGTGAAGATTATCGATGTTTATAGGCGGGGGTAAATAGATTAGTAGAATATCTAATTTAGGTTTAGTTCTTAGGGAGAATTGTAAGGACTCAATAGAAGAGTTAGTAGAGACTTGGACTTTATGAAGTATTAGTGAGCCACGTAAAAAGACTGCCAAACCACCACCATGTTTGTAGGAGCGATGGTTAAAAAAGAATGAAAAGCCAGAAGGACAGGCATATGAAAGATAAGCCTCTTCTCCATCCATGAGCCATGTTTCCACAATACATAAAACATCAAAAGAGTGATGAATAATAAGATCTTTGATTAAATGATATTTAGTTTTAAAAGACCGAACATTAATTAAACCAAATTTAAGGGAAGCTTTAGTAGATTTAAAACAGGTGGGGACCTTGGACGGAGATGAATGATGATCAATTAATGGAATATTGGCACAATCACTAATAGGAGAAGGAATTAATTTGTGGAATGGCTTAGGTGGCCGATGACCACAAATAGTTGGGATATTTGAGGTGTGTTGCTCCATGGGACAAGAAATATTAAGGTCATGGACTAAAATTAAAGACGTTTCTAACCAGGCGTTGTGAAATAACACTAAAGAAGATTTTGAACCAGGAATGGCCAAAAAAGTACTGGGGTTAAAATAGAGACAAACCACAAGAAAAGGTAACAGTCTCTTAAAGAATTTACTCACCGAAAAACGTATACTATAGAATTTCCTTGTTAGGTACCCCTTGTCATTGTTCGATATTAGTCGCGCACAAAGGAGCGCAATAAGGAGCAGAACCTGCTCCTTAAGCACGCTCCTTTGGCGCGCGCCTTTGCGGCGTGCGCCGCAAAGAGCCTGTTTAAATAATTCATGTACCGGGCAATTGGGGGTGGAGTCCACAGCGTGCCGAGGTACCCCCCTCTTCAAATCCAAACTGGCCTCAGCATGGCTGCACTTTTCAAGGCTGTATTGTTTGTTCCCCTGATGAGCCAAACATTGGGAAGATTGGAGAAGACATGACAGCGTTGGAGCTCAAGTTGTCTTTTGTCAGCTAAGTCCTTGAACGTGCCTCCGGGTGACTTTGCCCTTTTCTAAACCTGAGCTGTTCTGTGAGGGAGTTTTTATGCCAGTGAAAGTATCAAAAGCAGTTTTGATTTGTACCTATTTGGTTCTATACTGCTACATTAGTCTGGGGCTTTTTCTCCCTCTTTTTGGGTACATGCTGGGTTTGAAGAGGGGGGTTCCTCGGTGCCACGATCACACAACATTTTGACTCATTATTTGAACATATTATATGTTGTGCGTCCTCGTATAATTTGTTAACACAATAATATTCAGAATACAGTACAATGTCAATATTCAAAATATATCCCATCAAAGTTATAATATTTCTTCAAGTAACACCAAAATGTTGCTGAATCGTCAGAAAATGCTTCGAATGGATTCACATCATACCATTCAAATATTGCATTGAAGCTCGTCATTGATCAGTGTTAATTATTTCAAAAAAACTTAGGTGCCTGAAATGTAGGCCTTTAAAACCCTCACCTACATTTCAGACCTTAAAAATATTAACCCCTCCCCCTTTTTACAAAGTCATAGCATGGTTTTTCGCGCCAGCCGCGGCGGTAACAGCTCCGATGCTCGTAGGAGCATAGGAGCTGTTACCGCTCGGCTGACACTAAAAACTACGCTACGGTTTTGTAAAAGAGGGGGTAATTTATTTTTTTTAATGTAGGGGAAGCACACGCACATCCCAAAATTACTGCAGGGTGCCTCAGTGCACCCCATGGTAAGCTTTTGATTTTGCTGAGGTAAGCCCGCATTAGTACTTGTGTCAGCTTGATAAATGGTCCCCCAAATAAGTGAAATAAAAATAAAACTGTAGCTTGAAAATCTTTGTAAGGAACTGTGCTCCGGCTATGTTCAAAGGTCAGAATATTGATTTCTCCCCCCCCCCTTTGCCCAGTTACTATGAAGTTCAACCTGTTTGAAACCAGGAAAGGAGTTTTAGCTCTTGTAGGTATTAGAGTTGCCCAACGCTACTTTTTTTTATTGATAAATTCCACACAAGATATTTGAAGTGTCTTGAAATGCAGTTTTATGCAGGGCTGTGGAGTCGGAGTCGAGGAGTCGGAGTCGGAGGAAATTTTGGGTACCTGGAGTCGGAGTCGGAGTCAGAAGTACAAAAAACTGAGGAGTCGGAGTATTTATCTACCGACTCCATTTTTGAACTTGGCATACCAATCACGAGCGATTCTTTCAGCTATAGCACCCACTATATACACAGCACAAATGTTGCGAGCAGCCTCTACGGCCTTAGAACCTTGATTAAAAGCAAAAAGAAGGTGGTGTCGAAAATGCTCATTTCTCTCAACTTGACATTCCATTTTAATGATCTGAAAATTAACCAGTGCTGTGGAGTCGGAGTCGAGGAGTCGGAGTCGGAGGAAATTTTGGGTACCTGGAGTCGGAGTCGGAGTCAGAAGTACAAAAAACTGAGGAGTCGGAGTCGGAACATTTATCTACCGACTCCACAGCCCTTGGTTTTATGTCTTTTAGGGCAGAATATAAATATGATAAACAAACTTCCCTTCTTCAAATATATTTCCAGTATTTTCTAGTGACTCAGAAACCCTTTGTGATAAAAATAACTGTCAGAACTCTCAAGAAAATATATTATACAAGCGGAAAACATAGTGGGGAGGTGAAACTGAAGCAATTTTGACTGACAGTCAGAAAATATAAAGTGTATCAACATTGGGTATATGGGGAGGAAAATCAAATCAAGGCGTTGAAAATCAAACTTACAATATCAATCAATCATAATAATCCCCTTCTTAGACCACAATTTGGGGGTGAGTGGTCAAATTATACGAGAGATGAAACAAGGAAATCAGTTAAAATTAAAAAGGCTGTGTTTAACGGTGCAAGATTTAGGGCTCCTTTTAGGAAGGTGCGCTAGGGTTTTTAGCGCACGCACAAAATTACCGTGCGCCATAGCGCGCGGTAGCCAAAAATCTACCGCCTCCTTTTTCCTAAAAAGGAGGCGGTAATGGCTAGCACGCTCGGGAATTTAACGCACGCTATTTTGCTCATTAAGGCCCTAGCACACCTTTGTAAAAGGAGCCCTCACTCTTGTGACGTTTAATGTAAAATTAGAACTAAATAAATAAATAGCATTGGGTATTGTAACCAGATAGACTTCGTGCCTGACCTGGTTCCAGTTAGTGTTTCTACTAAGACTCCCAGCAAAACCCGGAAGAGAGTAGGTAAAAGCTGTCCTAGTGAGGATCTGGCTGATTCTCGGGCTGACCACCAGAGGGAGCCGGAAATTCCTGATAGTTCCCTAGACCAGCAATATCCAGGGCACCACAGGAGGAGCTCTAGAGCTGCCTTGAGGACTGCTGAATCAGCCAGGCTAGGGCGTAGCCCAATCAGTATAAAACCAGCAGCTGTGTACAAGCAAGGAAGCAGGTTAGGGAGAAGGTTGGGACCTTTCCTCCCTGAGAGTCTCCTTGGGCCAGGCAAGAGCGAACCAGTTACACCCATGGAGGTGCAAGAGGCTGGAGATATCCTGGCAGAATCTGTAGCTGAGCTGGAACTTCCAATGGAGACTAACAACCTGCCAGAAGAAATGAGCTTGGCTGAGGAAGCCATGGAAGTTGGTTTGTCCACCAGCTGTACCTGCTAACCATTGAAGAAACAGTGAGTGCATTTTGTTCAGCTTTCTTTGTTTGAGAGACTGTTTGATTGAAGCTGAACCTTGGAGGACTTTCTTTTTTACTGTTTTGCATTCTGGTTGAAGCTGATAGTGCCTGATCTGAGGGAGAGGTTTGCTATAATCTGGGAGGGAAATTTGAAGCTATTATATGCTGAAAAATAAAGCAAACCTGAGGCACTCTCCTTTTCCTGGCAGTGCAATGCTTGGCTGCCAGAGGCTTCCTTTTTGAAGCACTAACAATAGGGTATCCAGTGCCTTAAACCCTGTTGTGTTTTGTTGTTTGTAATGAACTAAATGCCCTGCTTAGGAGCAGGCTAAATTGAATGCTAAGGGAAGCACAAAACCCAGTGGGGTGAAGAAAAAAAAAAAAAGTATTTTTTTTTTAAATTTATGTTTGGACTGTTTAGTACTCTGCTGTGTGAACTTGGACTGACAATATTTTACTTACCTGTTTTGGTAGGACTTCTAATAAGCCTGCCCTTATTACTCTGAGGAGAATAAAACCTGAATTTATTTTTACTTCTCATTCTGAGGAATTGTGGTTTATTTTTGCTTTTGGTTCTTGGTGTCATTCCATGTCTGCAGGGTGACTCCAGGCCGGGTCACACGCAGGTGTTGTTGTGTGTGTAACCACTGTGAGGTGCTGTGGAGGCTCGTTTAGGCCACAGACCCGGTTACAGTATATGGTTCACTTTCTTTAGAAATCAGAAATTGGGGGTGCTTTAGTATAATGGCTACTTAATGTGCTCCCTTTAAAAAGCCCAATATAACAACTGGGTAGAAGTACAAAAATGATGTCCCAAAATGAATGAATCCAACAAACACAAAAAAAACGGGACAAAAACTATTTAAATGCCTTTAAACCAAGAAGGTGCTCCGATTCCATGAGGCCGCATTACCGCAAGGATGTGCTGAGACTGGAATCGGTCCAGAGAATGGCCACCAGGATGGTCTCGGGACTCAAGGAGCTCCCATACGAGGAGCGGTTAGGGAAGTTGCTCCCATACGAGGAACGTAGAGAGAGGGGAGACATGATCGAGACATTCAAGTATCTCACGGGCCGCATCGAGGTGGAGGAAGACATCTTCTTTTTCAAGGGTCCCGCGACAACAAGGGGGCATCCGTGGAAAATCAGGGGCGGGAAACTGCACGGTGACACTAGGAAATTCTTCTTCACTGAAAGGGTAGTTGATCGCTGGAATAGTCTTCCACTCCAGGTTATTGAGGCCAGCAGCGTGCCAGATTTTAAGGCCAGATGGGATAGACATGTGGGATATATCTGCAAAGATAAATAGGGAGGGTCATTAGAGTGGGCAGACTTGATGGGCCGTGGCCCTTATCTGCCGTCTATTTTTATGTTTCTATGTTTCTAACGGAAATTCTCAAAGCAGGGGACAAGCCCCTATAGAGTCTTTCTCAGAGTCTATCACTGCACCAACCTCTAAGGTAGAAAGGTAGTTAAAATAATGTCCATTGTGACAATTCTGTTAATTTAAATATAATTTGTAGCTGTTTTTTTCTTTTTTCTTTTTATAAATCACAGTGCAATACAGTGAACTTAACTTAAATATCCATGCAGCATGATCCGGCAAGGTTCTAACGCGTTTCGCCAATATGGCTTCTTCAGAGAACCTGCTTGTGCTGGATGTAACTCCAATTTAAATGCACGTTTCACAGGAAATGAGAAGCTATGGGCAGAGAGTCAGGAAGCATTTAAATTGGAGTTACATCCAGCACAAGCAGGTTCTCTGAAGAAGCCATATCGGCAAAACGCGTTAGAACCTTGCCGGATCATGCTGCATGGATATTTAAGTTAAGTTCACTGTATTGCACTTTGATTTATAAAAAGAAAAAAGCAGCTACAAATTATATTTAAATTAACAGAATTGTCACAATGGACATTATTTTAACTACCTTTCTACCTTAGAGGTTGGTGCAGTGATAGACTCTGAGAAAGACTCTATAGGGGCTTTTCCCCTGCTTTGAGAATTTCCGTTCCACTCATGGAATCTGAGCACCTTCTTGGTTCAAAGGCATTTAAATAGTTTTTGTCCCGTTTTTTTTTGTGTTTGTTGGATTCACTCCCTTTAAAAAGGACAGGAGTGGAAGAGTATTTTAGAGATTGAAAAAGCAGAGTGCATGCTTGGATTAAAATCCTGCTTTTTCCCAGTAATTCTCCTCGTGGTCTTAGGCAAGCCATTCCACCCTCCATTGCCTTAAATAGCAACTCTTAATAAATGAAGTACAATTTAGATTGTAAATCCACTTGAGCAAGAAAATAACTCATTTATCTGATTTAGAAAAAGTGGACAATAAATTTAAAATCCAAATTTTGAGAGGAAAAGAGAGAGATTTATATGGTCAATTTGTAGGAGACCCAGTTGGTGAGTTTGCTGAAACAGAGTATGCTATAAACAAAATGGAGTTCCTCTTGAGTTTTCTAGAAGGAATGATATGATGTAGGGGTGAGAAGAGAGAGGTTGGCCCACATATCTCTAGTCTGATGCAGTGGCTTTCTGTTGCTACATTTTTTTTTCTTCTCTAAAGTCCCAAAGTCATGGGTTTGGGTAGGAGTAAAAGTTTCTCATGCAAGGACGATACTCCTAACTCTTAACATTTTCTGAGAGAGAAGAGAGTCCAACCTGGATTCCTGTTGGTTTGCCAAAAAGGTTTTAGAAACCGTTCAAGGAACAGGTGTGATTATTCTTCAAGGAAGGAGGCGTTCTCATTGGGATTCTTCCAGTCAGTGTGATCCAGTGCCATTGAGAGAAGAGGCAGAAAAGATAAAAGCAGAGTTAGGAGAGCTCAGTTACAGGCAGAAGTTGTAATAGTGAGAAGACCGGGTCAGAATTATGTATAAACTAGAGAAGCTATTGTACACCTTAGGGCCTCATGCTCCACTAGCACGGATAACTATTAAACCTAAAATTTACTTCCTATTTAACTTAAGGGGACCTTTTAAAGCTTAAGGGCCATAATACCTGCCCATCATGCACTTACCCAATTCACTAAAGAATGTTCAAAAAACCCTATCAAACTCTAGACCGACATTTAACACTAGCAGAACACACGAATTTAGTGGTACAAAAATGCTTTTTTACATTGTGGAAATTAAGAAAAATATAAAAATATTTTTATCCTTCATCGTTCAGACTATTGGTGCAGGCATTAGTTTTATCTATTTTAGACTATTGTAACATCATCTATTTAGGAGCACAAAAAATATTCTAAGGAAATTAAGGATAATTCAGAATACAGCTGTTCGATTGATTTTTGGTTTAAAAAAGAACTACCATATTAATCCATATTATCGTTTACTTCATTGGCTGTCATTATTCAAATTTTCCTGTATCTGCTTTAAGCTGATATCGGGATTGTCTCCAGCTTACCTTTTTCCTCGTTTTGTGTTGCATAGACCATCAAGAAGCAGGGGACAAGCTTCGTTTTGTGTTGCATAGACCATTCTCAAAGCAGGGGACAAGCCCCTATAGAGTCTTTCTCAGAGTCTATCACTGCACCAACCTCTAAGGTAGAATGGTAGTTAAAATAATGTTTTAAAATGTAGTTAAAATACTTATTTGCTTATCCAAAAATTAATGGGTATAGATAGGACCCTAGCATTTCAAGCTGGTAGGCAACAATCTTGGTTAGGTACATGTATTCAGCAAGCTATGTTATCCTATTTCAGTTTTTGGAAATTAATTAAGACCAGTTTTTTGATAAGTTTATTACTTAGTGAGAGTTTTATTATTGAAATTCTATTTTACAAATATTTGTATTTTTTACTGTATTATTGCATTTCACTGATTGTCCAGCTTTTTTTAGTGTAACCACCTAGGATTTTTGGTTATGGTGGTATAAAAGAATAAAGTTATTATTATTATTAGATTATCTAACAGAAGAGATAACAAGCCAGAATCATTGGCCAACTCTCCACTGCTAGCAAACCAATACCTGGTACATAGACACATTTCATCCAGTTGTGTGATTGATCCTGTCCCTTGGGAAAATATTCTAGGAATAAATGTGATATACTGTATATTAAAATATGTTTCCAGCACAGTTTTTTTGTAGCAAAAGGTGAAAAGAATATGGAGCTTTTTTGTGGTGTTCCATATTTTGAGTAGGAGTCATAACTCATGCTGCATCATATATCATTTGTAGCTATTTAAAATGTAAAAGTATCGGCATTGTGTACATCAAGATATACCAGTTTGCTTCAGCTTATTCAGAAAACTTTGGTTTTATTGATCTACTAGTCTTATAGCCCGTTACATTAACGGGTGCTAGAATGACATCATCAGAGACGCGGCAGAGCAAATCAGGGCAGTAGAAGGCCCTGAAGCAGCGTGTGAAGACTGCTGCACACGCTGCTTGAATCGCCGGGTAGGTAGTCGGGCCCGCGGGAAGGGAAGGGGGGGCGACAAAGGACTCGGGTCAGTTTAAGAGCCGGGGCGGAAAGTTGCTGGGCTCCTCGGTGGGGGCGCTGAGCGGCGGCGATCCCTCTCCTCCGAGACACCGCCCGCCCGCCCGCTCGCCCGCCCGCCCGCTGGAGGAACAGAGATCGGTGGCTGGCTGCGGTCCCGGCTTGTGGAGGCATCGGCGGCTGGTGACGTAAGCGTGCATGCGCACTCCTACCTAAGGTGCCCTACATCTCACGGAAAACGGACGCACGCAGATGGGAGTGCGCATGCGCGGCCTAGCATTTTATTATATTAGATAGCAGTGGTTCCTAACCCTGTCCTGGGGGACCCCCAGCCAGTCGAGTTTTCAAGATATCCCTAATGGATATGCATACAAAATCCCAATATCTTCAATAGCTCTATTTAAATGACATAAATCCAAAACAAAAAAGCTATATATCCAAATTAATGGAATATTTGATAAATGATTATTATATTATTTAATTATCTTTATTACACCATATACCTTATAAAATTTTTCATTATTAAATAACATTACTTCATACAATTCATACATACAGAAAACCATATACGTGAAACCCGCCCAGTTTGCCCAATTCATAAAATGTTCATCCACTGAATGAAGAACGTGCCAAACCGCCGATCATAAAAAATCTTCATCAATAAGCCAACACTGGATAAGAACATAAGAATTGCCACTGCCCAGCAGTCCGTTCACGTGGCGGCCCTTGGTTCATAGACCAGTGCCCTATTTGAGTCTAGCCTTGACCTGCGTACGTTCTGCTTTAGCAGGAACTTGTCGAACCTTGTCTTGAATCCCCTATAACAGCCTCTGGAAGAGCATTCCAGATTTCTACCACTTTCTCTCTCATTCGGTTGTAAACTCTGGTTCCTCCGCAAGCACCACGCTCAGTTGCGCTTAATCACTGGGAGCAATTAAGGGAGGGTTTCACATTGTCTGTGTGTATGTAGTGTTTACACTTACTAAGAGTTAGGTGCTACCTTATATACCATACAGCTCCAGAAAAAGGAGGACGGATTGAGACATTCGGGTTTTATTTCCACTGAAAGCAATGGATGTCTCAATCCGTTCTCTGTTTTCTGGAGCCATATAGTCAGTGGCGTTGTAAGTAGGGGAGGAGGTTGTTGGGTTTGGTTTTTTGTTTTTGGGTTGTTGTTTTTTTATCTGTACTACAGAACTCCAAAGAGGAAGGGGACACTTCTGGTCTTTCAAAATAAACCCGAACATCTGGCTGCATCCACAGCCCGACAAGATCTGCATAAATTCTAAGCTTTATTTTTTAGCGGTTGCCTTTCCTCTATCACATTCCTGTCCCCAAAGTGTCTGTTTCACAAAGTTAAGCCATAGTACGTTAGATAGATTGTGAACCCACCGGGACAGTTAGGGAAAATGCTTGAATACCTGCTTGTAAACGGCTTAGATAGCATTGATAGGCGGAATATAAATACCTAAAAAAAAATACATATTGTGCATCTGAACTGCTGTAGGTTCTGTCATTCAAAGGAGGTAACCAGTCAAGCGTTAGTCTGCCCCGTGGGCACTAAAGATTTTCGGAGCATATTTTGCAAGTCTTATGGAGACTAGCCTCAATATCCCTGCCAAATTTTATTATGGAGTGGTTTGTAGCAGCAAAATTGACAGAGGCCAGTAGCACTGTTTTACTGGTCAAAAATAACTCCATAAAGTTAAGCGACAATGGGAAAACATTTTCACTTCTTAACTCTAATAATGCTGCATCTCAGTTAATCTGGTCTTTGTACTATTTGTAAGAACATTTCCACTAAAAGTAATACAAAATCCAGTTATTGAATTTTTATATAATTTCATATGGCTACCTGTAGAAAGATTTATGGATGACTAATAAATACGTGCCTGTTTTCGTCAGATGCTAGGGAAAACCATAATCTCCTTACCCAAGGTTCGTTATTTTGCCAGTTTATACTAAGAAGTGTGGAGACCAAGGCTATGGGAAGAATTTTTATTATGAAAATAGAAAAATAAATTCATAAGCCAGCAGCAACAACTAATTATTGTTCAAAATGTCTCTGTACATACATACATATATGAAACTCAGTACACAATTATCACACAATACTTGCTAGATAAATGAGTAAAACTAATTCTTACACTCTAAATAATTCCTTATAATAATAATTCCTGATTAGCAGCAAATTAAATATATCACCACAGGTGCTTTACAAATCCTTATCCTAAAGACAATAGGATTCCCTCTCTAACCCAGCTGAAAAGACATATAATTCCTTATCCTCACCATCCAATTAGGCCGTAGCACCAAAATCAGATGAAATGGAAGACGTCTTCCCTCAGCTTAGCAGATATAGAAATTCTTCTGTTTAGGAACAGTCCGTCAGCAACTGGAGAAGCTGTAACTTAGGTTGGCAGCCAAGGTTTCCTTTATGTGATGGAATCCAGAGGTATAAAAGTCCGGTTTCATCTCTCTCAGGCAGAGAGTCACAAGAGGTAACTTTTCAGGTCTTAATTATTATATAAGAAGTGGAGAGAAACCTATGATAAGATGCACTCACATCCCAGCATAGACTAAATTATAATTAGCACGTTTCACTTGGATCTCGTCAGATGACCTTTCCGGATCAATCCAGAAACATAACTTAGATGAATAGCCTTTCTGTATAGAGTCTCGTACAGGCTAAAACAGAGGCGCCTTCGTTAGATAAGACCAGCACATGAGCCATAACTCCCCCAAGATTCACATAGGCAGAGCATGTAGGCATAGCTGGAAGTCCTTGACTAGAATACAGTTCTGGTACATACCCAGAATGCATCAGGCAGAAACAGCAAAGATGTATTCTTCTTTCTCTTCTTGCTAGGTTTAAGCTGGAATAATTTCTTGCAAACAATGCTTCAGGCTTGATGATGTCAGAGAGGCCTAACCTTCAGGTGCAAATAAGGAAACATCCCTACATACCATGGAAATTTGGCACATTCTGCCTTGCTAGATACTGCATATTGTATGCAAATGAGTATGGATGGTGTGGCAGATCCAGTCCAGGTTTTCATGGACTCCTGTGCACACTCACACACAAACACCCAGGCAATTACGGTTGGAAGGTATAGAACAATCTTTATCCAGACCTGAGCCTGTTCCCTCACAGGCTCAGGGAAGGCAAAACGGTCTCATAATTCTTAGAGTATTAATTCAGTTCTACACTTCAGTCTTCATTTATCAGAGGACTCAACTCTATCCCAACACTGAGTTCCACAATATATTCAAAATATGAGGTTGAATTACCATCACCCAGCAGAGACAAGTCATCCCCTTGATATTCTCATACACTCTCCAATTCTTTCCAAGACTCCTTCTCAACCTACAGCTAGGAAAGGTGGAAGTCTCTCTCTCCCTTAGGGATCTCTCTGTCAGGGACCTCTCGGAATGATTCCAGTCTAGGACAGAAGTATACCTCCCTGCCTGAGTCCCACCCCTTTGACTCAGCAGGGCTATATTACTTTTCTAATGGATCTCATCACTGAGCTGCGAAGCTCAAGGCATTTTGAGACAGGTAGTTTTCCCCAATTTGTTTGATGCCCCCTGCTGCCCAGTGGCATAACTGCAGTCTTAGTGAGGGAAAATTATTTAATCCCTCACAGATGGTTTGAATAATATGAAATACTATATAGTTTGCATTAGAGATGTGTATATATATTGCTGTGAATAGATTTTACAGCTTTCTCTAGAACATTTCAAGTTTCAAATTTATTCAGACTTGATATACCACTTTTACACAAACTGTGTGCCTCCTGAGATTTTAGGTGTGCTGCAACACACTGGCGAGGAAGAGAGTCGTCCACGCTGGCTTACTGCCTTCAGGACATACCTCTCGCCGCAAGCTGACACCGACATGGGCATGCTGCTCACATCGGAGAAGTTTAAAAGGCACGGGGAAAGGGAAGGGGGCAGGGAAGGGGATGGGGGAGTGGGCATCCCTCCTGCCTTTTTGGGGGGATGGGGAGGAAGTGGACACATTCGTGGCAGGAGGGAGTGGGCATCCCTCCTGCCTTTTTTCAGGTGGGGGGAGCGGGTTCCTTCATGGCAGGAGGGAGTGGGCATCCCTCCTGCCTTTTTGGGGGGGATGGGGAGGGAGTGGACGCTTTCGTGGCAAGAGAGAGTGGGCATCCCTCTTGCCTTTTTTCAGGTGGGGGGAGCGGGTTCCTTCGTGTCAAGAGGGAGTGGGCATCCCTCTTGCCTTTTTTTCAGGTGGGGGGAGCGGGTTCCTTCGTGGCAAGAGGGAGTGGGCATCCCTCTTGCCTTTTTTCAGGTGGGGGGAGTGGGTTCCTTCATGGCAGGAGGGAGAGGACATCCCTCTTGCCTTTTTTCAGGTGGGGGAAGCGGGTTCCTTCGTGGCAGGAGGGAGTGGGCATCCATCCTGCCTTTTTTTCAGGTGGGGGAGGGGGGTTCCTTCGTGGCAAGAGGGAGCAGGCATACCTCCTGCCTTTTATGGAGGTTGGGGGGAGGGAGTGGGCATCCCTCTTGCCATTTTGCCGTGGGTCAGGGATTGGGGTGGACGGTGGCTTGGGGTGCCGGCGCAGGGTGGGAAGGCATGGCATGGGTTTGGGTTTTTTTTTCTTTTTTATTGGGACAGGTTGTGTTTAACACAGCACAACATCTGTGCCATTAAAAAAAAAAACTAGACCAGAAGGCCTAACATCAGTGACAGGAGGCTGCTTTCCTGTCACTGCTGCTAGGGCTCTGCGCATGTGTCAATTGCTCACTGAGCGATTGAATCGGTCGGTTTGAATGCAAATGATTTGCACCTCCATGCAAATCATTTGTATGCTTGCAAACTTGTTTGTGCATCGATCGCTGTTGGGGAATCGGCCAACAGCAATCCAGTTGGTAATAATGACTGACTTTTGTTCATCTAGGCCAGGGGTAGGCAATTCCGGTCCTCGAGAGCCAGAGCCGGGTCAGGTTTTCAGGATATCCACAATGAATATGTATGAGATGGATTTGCATGCACTGCCTCCTTGAGATGCAAATCTATCTCATGCATATTTATTGTGGATATCCTGAAAACCTGACCTGGCTCCGGCTCTCGAGGACCGGAATTGCCTAACCCCTGATCTAGGCCCAAGTCTCTTTTATCAGTCAAGGAATTTGGGGCAGAAAAGACTGTCTAAGTTTAATAGTTTTTTGAGAAAGTGGTTGGTTTTATTGAGAAAACGGATACTACGTTTTGGTGTTTGCACCGATATGGCAGATCACTTTTAGTTCTTGCAAAAAAAAATGGATTATAAAGTGGTAAAATGAAAAACGAATCTTAAAACTCTTGCTTGATGGGAATTCCAGATCAAAATTACAGTAGAAACATAGAAACATAGAAAGATGACGGCAGAAAAGGGCTATAGCCCATCAAGTCTGCCCACTCTACTGACCCCCCCCCCCCATTAAGTCTGAGTGCTAATGTCCTAGTTCCTTATCTCGACCCTCGTAAGGATCCCACGTGGATGTCCCATTTATTCTTAAAGTCAAGCACGCTGGTGGCCTTGATCACCTGCACTGGAAGCTTGTTCCAGTGATCTACTACTCTTTCTGTGAAGAAATACTTCCTGGTGTCACCATTAAATTTCCCTCCTCTGAGTTTGAGCGGGTGCCCCCTTGTGACCGAGGGTCCTTTGAGAAAGAAGATGTTGTCTTCCCCCTCGACACGTCCTGTGATGTATTTAAATGTCTCAATCATGTCCCCCCTTTCCCTGCGTTCTTCTAGAGTGTAGAGCTGCAATTTGTTTAGTCTTTCTTCATACGAGAGACCCTTGAGCCCAGAGATCATCCTAGTGGCCATCCGCTGAACCGACTCAACTCTAAGCACGTCTTTACGGTAATGTGGCCTCCAGAATTGCACACAGTATTCCATATGAGGTCTCACCATGGTTCTGTACAGTGGCATTATGACTTCAGGTTTGTAGCTGACAAAGCTTCTATTGATACATCCCATCATTTGCCTTGCCTTGGATGAGGCCTTCTCTACTTGTTTGGCAGCCTTCATGTCTGCACTGATGATTACTCCCAAGTCTCGATCTTCTGAAGTCATAGCTAGTGTTTCTCCTAACTGGTCTTTAGAATTCATTTCTTGGAAGATCAGTTTAAAACCACATCTAATATATTAAAACGCTAAGCGCGCATACGCACTCTTACTGCCGTGTTGCCTGATCTGTAGTTCCGTGGTTGGCAGAGTGCGCATGCGCGTTTACCACGAATCTCTCTGTCTTGCAGCAGGTTTGCCGGCTCCGGCCAGACAAAGTTCATTTTTTAGTTCAAAGCCGACGCTGCAGCTCCTCTATCGAATCTCACCAGAGTCGGAGAAGATTATCGACTCTGGCGGGGATCGAGAGAGGAGATGCAGCGTCGGCTTTGAACTAAAAAATGAACTTTGTCTGGCCGGAGCCGGCAAGCCTGCTGCGAGACAGAAAGATGGCATCTGAATATTAGCAGCGACTTGGCAACGGGGGAGGGGGGAAGAAACCACAAATAAGCCATGCTCTGTCCTCTCAAGAACTCAGGCATCTGAATATTTGCAGCAATGTGGAAGTCTTTCTACAAAAGGTATGTTAATCGTCTTATCCAGGGGTGGCTGCACATTTCTGTTTTTTGACAGAGCAGGGAAGAGGGACAGGGGGAGCAGGGAAGAGGTGCTACTGGGCCAGGGGAGCAATGAACAGGGACAGGGGGAGCAGGGAAGAGGTGCTGCTGGACAGGGAAGTGGAGTGGGGAGGGAAATGCTGCTGGTGAGAAAAGGGGGTTCGGGCTGAAAGGGAACAGATGGGAGAAGAGGGCTGGGGGGAGTAAAAATGGGTTTAGAGCTGGGGCTGAAAATAGGGGACATGTGAGGGAAGGAGGCTTTACTAGCACCCGTTAATGTAACGGGCTAAAACACTAGTAAATAATATAGCATTAAAAATAGCAACTGTGCTGAAATTTCCAGTTATGTCAACTACAAATGTTATACTGTATGTAGAAAAAAAAAACCCCTACAATGGTGTCCGAGAAATGCTCAGATGGGGCAGAAGCTTGTGAACCTGCTTGTCCTAGTGTTTCCTTTGATTCTTCTTGCATTTTTAATAGTAGAATAGCCCTACGTACAGATTTTTTTAAATTTGCAAACTGCTAAAAACTCCTCCAATTCCCACAGACAATCTGTGAGCATCAGCAAATGGTATTCTTACTTTGCCAGCCATCCCCCACAGATTGCCCACCCAGTGCTATGCACGAGTAATTCTGTAGCACAATTACAAGTTTGTTCGGCCTGTAGGAAAGTCTCCTCAATCATGCTCTTCTCTCCCCTCTCATCACCCGTCTCCTCAAGTCCCTTCATTGGTTCCTTATCCATCTCTGCATACAGTTCAAACTCTTTCAGTCTGAAGCTTCGCAATATCAATCCATCCTCTCTTATCTCTCGCTGTACTCCTCACCAGGAACTCCGTTCATCGGGCAAGTCTCTTATCTGTACCCTTCTCCTCTGCTGCCAACTCCAGACTACGTTCTTTCTCTCTTGCTGCACCATATGCCTGGAACAGATTGCTGGAATCAGTATGTCGAGCTCTGTCCCTGGCAGTGTTCAAATCCAGGCTAAAGGCCCAATTTTTCGAGGCTGCTTTTTAATTCCTAACCCCCACTTGCTTGTAAAGTACCCCATGCCTGAGAAAATCCCTAAACCCCTACTTATCCTGTTTGTCCGTTGACTAGATTGTAAGCTCCACTGAGCAGGGACTGTCTCTTGAATGTTGCATATTTCTAGCAGAGCTGTAGAAATGATAAGTACTAGTAATTGTAGATGCAGCTGTGGTTGCAATTTTTCAACACTTCATGAAAACCAGCAAAATATTTAAGAGCTAAAGATTTTATGCCTGCTTAAATCACTCAGGGCTTCCCAAATACCAGTGCGACTTAACTGAGCAGTGCCATGGAATATCAGCTCTGACCAGTCAAAAAAAGTGGGCAGGTCAGGTTCACTACCGGGGCTGGTGTTGGGGATGAGCTGGAAAATACGTAGGCGCCAGCATTATTCTGTGCTGGCACCTGCGTAGCTAAGCAGGTGAATTTAGGACGGCTCAAAAGCTGTCCTACGACTTCTTATCTTTTCCGTAGAGCTGCCAGACGCACGCAGCGTTATACATTACAATAACCGTGCTCAACTGACCTTACAATCTAATCAGACAGACAAACAGAACAATTGCGGTAGGGAGTTACAAGGGGGAGAGGTGTCCACCCTGGGTGCCATCTTGCTAAGGGCATGGCACTCTTCTTCCTCTCCTTGCTGAGCATGTGCGCCCCTTGCCTTCCCCTTGGCTTTTGTACTTCCCCCTGTGTGAGGTTACAGCATCGGCATTCTCTCCAACATCATTTCCGGGACCCGCACATAGGAAGTAACGTCAAAAGGTGAGCTGACACCGACATGGGCATTCTGCTCACGCTGGAGAAGTTAAAAAGGGAAGGGGGCAGAGCGGGGGCAGAGAAGAAAGTGGAAGAGGGGCGCCACCTCCTCTTACCATGCCCCTGACAGAGGGAGTGACAAGATAGACACAACGGAAGAGCGAGGCTTGGGTGCGATTGTAGGTGATGATCTGAAGGTGGCCAAATAGGTTGAAAAGGTGACGGCGAAAGCTAGAAGGATGCTAGGGTGCATAGGAAGAAGGCCAGTAGGAAAAACGGGGTATTGATGCCCCTGTATAAGACTTTGGTGAGACCTCATTTAGAATACACTTCTCCCTCGATATTCGCGGGGGATAGGGGCAGAGCCGGACCGTGAATTGAGAAAAACCGCAAATATCTTCTGGTCCGGCTCTGACCCACCCCCGCCCCCCCTCCCACCTTCCCCTCCGGCCTCCCGGCCTTACCTGGTGGTCTAGCGGGCTTTCGGGGCAGGAGCGAACTTCCTACGCTCCTGCCCCGTGTAGATCGTCAATAGGAAATGACTGCCATGAGTTCCCGTAGTCTCTTGAGACTACGACAGGAGCTCACGGCAGCCATTTCCTATTGGCAATCTACACGGGGCAGGAGAGTAGGAAGATCGCTCCTGCCCTGAAAGCCTGCTAGACCACCAGGTAAAGTCGGGATGCCTGGGTGAAGGCAAAATTATGGGGGGGTTTCCCCCTCCCCCAATAAATCACGATTATGTGAAATCTCGAGTGTCAAAACCTCAAATGGGGAGGGGGAAGTGTATTGTGTACAATTCTGGAGGCCGCACATTCAAAGAGTGACTTAACTAAGGAACGGAGTTCTCTGGGAGGAGAGATATTGAGGGGCAGCAGAATGAACACACTTGTAGGTCAGGAATAAGATATTGAACTGAATATGATGGCAGATAGGGAGCCAGTGAAGTGACTTAAGGAGAGGGGTGACATGAGCGTAGTGAGGTTGGTAGAAGATGAGTCGCGCAGCAGAGTTTTGTACAGATTGCAAGGGGGAGAGGCGACACTGCGGGATACCAGTTAGACGTAGATTGCAGTAATCTAAGTGTGAGGTTACGAGAGCTTGAACAAGGGTCCAGGGTAGTATGCTCAGAAAGGAAAGGGCAAATTTTGGTGATAATAAGAACATAAGAATAGCCTTAACTGGATCAGACCAATGGTCCATCAAGCCCAGTAACCGTTCTCCCGGTGGCCAATCCAGGTCCCTAGTACCTGACCAAAACCCAGAGTATATATTGAGACTCAAATTACATACACGGATCAATTTATAGATTATCCAACCCACATTTGAATATTTGCAAACTAGACAAAAAGGGTTTTTTTTTTTTTAGGATAACTTATAAATGCCTTATTTTAGCACATGCTTTAATTTTGTTCAAAAACTAACGTGTTGATTCATTTCTATTAAACATGTGAACCATTACCTGATTCAACAAATAGAACTCATCCCTATAATTAATAATGAGGTAGAAGTATCATAGATATGCAAATTCTCAGTAAAGTGACCTCTTATAACATAGATGTTATTTCAAGTCTTCATTCTGAATGCATGTGTTGTTATGTATGGTATTTGTATTGAATGCGGTGGATGTATAATGAGGCTCATCGGGGGGGGGGGAGTATTATGTTATGTAAACAATATGTTTAATTAATAACAATGTGTGGAGAAAATTGTAAACATATTAATGATATTACATTACATTACATTAGGGATTTCTATTCCGCCATTATCTTGCAATTCAAGGCGGATTACAAAAGAATTATCCAAGATGTATTACAACAAGAACTTACAAAAAAAAAAAAATTGGTTATTTTCAAAAAGAGTGAGAAATGGGTAAGGTTATTTGTTTGGGGTAGTTGGCTTTAGTGAGAGGTGGAGTTTGAGACTTGCGGTATTATTTCTTTTTTCAGAGTTTTCTTGAAGAGTATGGTCTTTATTTCTTTTCTAAAAGTCTTGTAGTCGAGGGATGCCGTCAGTAGATTGGCGATTTGGTTGTCTAGTTTGACTGCTATAGTGGCCAGGATGCCATCATATAGTTTTTTCCGTTTGACCTCCTTAATTGGGGGGTATGAGAATGGGGTGTGAGTTTTCCTATGTCTGGTTGTGGTGTTGTGGATGAGGCAGTTATTCAGGTAGTTTGGACTGTCTCCGTATAAAGTCTTAAATAGTAGGCAGTAGAATTTAAATTGTATTCTTGCTGGGATCGGAAGCCAGTGCAATTGGAGATATGCGATTGGAGATATGTGATCATGTTTCTTTAATGAGTAGATGAGTCTTAGTGCTGTGTTTTGGATAGTTTGTAGTTGTTTTGTTATGGTTGTAGGGCATGGGAGGTAGAGAATATTACAGTAGTCAAGTAGGCCTAGTATTAAGGACTGAACTATGAGCTGGAATTGAGTTTTCTCAAAGAATTTCCGAACTTGTCTTAAGTTTCTCATGACTAAGAATGACTTTTGTATTGTTTTATTGATTTGCGGTTGCATGGTGCAGCATCTGTCGATAGTTATTCCTAGCAGTTTTAGGGTGGTTTGTATGGGGTAGTTGATTGCGTTGATTTCAATGTTGGTTATGGTTGGTATTTTGTTGTTTTCTAGGAGGATAAATTTTTTAATTGAATTGATTTTGCAAAACAGCTTCTATACCGTGTTTCAAAAGATTTATAGTAGGGATATGTACAGAAAATATTTGGGGGACTTTTTCACATTTTCTCCTGCTTTATGGACTTTTTTTTTTTAGTTTTGTTTCACACTTTCGTGTTAATAAATGTCTAACGCAAATTGGAACTTTTTAAAGCTCATTAAAGGGTCCTTTTACTAAGCTGTGGTAAAAAGTGGCTTTGCTTGGGTTTTTCCCATGCGTTAAGGCCCTCGATTAGATTTTATTTCTTGCCAACGTATTATGCTTGCGTTGTATTTTATTCTTTAGTTGTGAGCTACACTGAACTTGATAGGATTATGTGGGCTATAAGTGACATGTAATGTACTGTAATTTTTTAATGCAACGGTAAAACGGCGGCGAAAAAGGCAAACAGAATGCTAGGAATGGTTAAGAAGGGGATCACAAACAGATTGGAGAAGGTTATCATGCCACTCTACTGGGCCATGGTATGCCCTCACCTGGAGTACTGCGTCCAGCACTGGTCATCGTACATGAAGAAGGACACGGTACTACTCGAAAGGGTCCAGAGAAGAGCGACTAAAAAGATTAAGGGACTGGAGGAGTTGCCGTACAGTGAGAGATTAGAGAAACTGGGCCTCTTCTCCCTTGAAAAGAGGAGACTGAGAGGGGACATGATCGAAACGTTCAAGATAATGAAGGGAATAGACTTACTAGATAAATACAGGTTGTTCTCCCTCTCTAAGGTAGGGAGAACGAGAAGGCGCTCTCTAAAGTTGAAAAGGGATAGATTCCGTACAAACGTAAGGAAGTTCTTCTTCACCCAGAAAGTGGTAGAAAACTGGAACGCTCTTCCGGAGGCTGTTATAGGGGAAAACACCCACCACAGCTTCTGCTTGTGTCCTTTTATGACATAAACAAGTTGGTGATCTTCAGTGGAGTGTTCATTGTCTGTTCCCTCTTCCTTTTGTACTGCAGTGGTTAAAGCTACAGCCTCAGCCCCCTGAGGTTCTGGGTTCTAACCCACGCTGCTCCTTGTGACCCTGGGCAAGTCACTTAATCCCCCCATTGCCCCAGGTACATTAGATAGATTGTGAGCCCACCGGGACAGACAGGGAAAAATGCTTGAGTACCTGAATAAACAGTTCTGAGCGCCCTTGGGAGAACGGTATAGAAAATTGAATAAATAAATAAATAATGCAAAGAACCAAACGCATCTCTAATGCATGTCTTTTGGGAGAGTTACTGGAGAGAATGGATTATTTCTGACAAAGCGTCAGCATAGAACCTCAGATCTTCGCTAATGACATATGGTTTTTTTTAAAAACCATTTTTGCAAGAAAAATATGCATCCTGCTTTCAACTGTGGTATGAGAGCCATTGCTGGATGTTTCAAAGGCTGCAAATACCGGCCCTAATGCACGTTTCATTTAGATATGACATCAGAATTTAGAAGAAAAGAAAAAAAAAAAAGAAGAAGAATCTCTAGCTTGGTAAATGCAAGGAAAGCTGTTCTTCCAAAGGTCAGAAAATGTTTAAAAAATCCTAACGTTACCAGAAGGCAAAACATATCCAGCTCTACAAACAGGCCTCCCGCTGACTTCAATTCACATGTGGTTGGTGGATAAGTGTCTCTCCATTTTAAGTGTCACTGTGTTCTCCAGGGTGTCTTTAATGGGTAATACTGCCTTACTGAGACCCAGCTCCATTTCAGTTTCTTGCATTTATTACAAATGTACAAACAGAGGAGAGAATGCATGCATTATTTATACTTGATCTTCACATACATAAGTAGGAAAAAAAAAAAATGCCTCAATAAAATATGGGCTTTCACATTTGATTAAATCCCTGTCCACAGCACGCGGGAGAAACGTATCTTTAAAAAAAAAAAAAAAAAAAAAAAGGAACAAAGTAGATGACTACAAATAAGGACCCAATGTCCCCTTCCTAGGTCTACCTGGTTGTTTCCATCTGAGGATACATCTAAGCTCACTCTTTCAAGTCAAGATGGGCGTTTTTGTAGTTTGGTATTTTTAAAAAAAAATTTCTGCTGTTCTCGTTCAAAGAACTAACAAATCGATTCTGATTAGTAATGTATGACTTGCCAGCTGGTTGTAACTTGGGATTCTAATGCCGTGACCTTGTTTAGTTGATTTGTTACTAATGTTTTGGAAGTTTATTTCCTTTCTTGATCTTCAAATTGTGGTTTAAATTGTGGACTAAATAAGACATAATGTTTTCCTAAATAAGTTTTGTTGAAATATTTTTTCTGGATCTTTTGCATTGTATAATGTAATGCTTGTATTAAAATGGAAAATCTTATAAATAAAAAAAACAAACAAACAAAAAAAAACACAAATCGATTCTGGAAGAGATCAAACCGGCTATGTCACTCGAAGCCCAAATGATGAAGCTGCGACTGCCTTATTTTGGTCATGCCGTCAGAAGAGAAAGATCATTGGAGAAGGACATTATGTTGGGGAAGATCGAAGGAACAAGGCGAAGAGGACGACCTGCAATCGGACCTTTCCAATATATCTACCAAGTTGTTAAACAATTAACTTGTGCACACGTGTCAGCTGTGTGCGCCAATCTGCACACACTTTAAGGCATCATATACAGAATTTGGGGGTGAGATCTTATTGCAGTTTAATAGAAGGTCCCCAATATACATTATTGCCTTAATGCACCTTAATAACCCCCACTCTTTTGCCATGAAGAAGTGGTCACCGAGCCACGAAACGTGGGTCCACGTAGGAGGGGTGGTTTTAGGGGCGCTTACATGGTCGCGTTGACCTTTTTTCCTCTAACAGTATTCTGGAGGGTTGTTGTTGTTTTTTTTTAAGCCAGTGATGTACGTGAAGCTGGTTCTTTTTTTAATCCTGAGGCTTTTATCCTCCGCGTGAAACAATTGTTTTTTTTGCTTTAAGCACCGCTGTTAAAAAGCGTATTTAGTGGAGTTGTTTTGTTTAACTCATTCAGTGGTGTTAATAACTACCTCACCGTAATACCTAAAAAGCTAATGTGAACTGCGGTGAGATAGGGGGACATAAGTCTTAAAAATTAAAACAGTAAATAAATATACAAATTAAAAAAATGATAAAAATAAAAAATAATTTGCTATGTACTTAGGACTTGGGTTGGCCACTGTCGGAAACAGGATACTGGATTTGATGGACCTTCGATCTATGCCTGTACGCCAATTCTTATGTTCTCAACCATAAAGAAATATAGCATATATTACAAACAATAAAAATAAGAATTACATAACATATGGACTTATGGAAGGAAATAATTAACTATTAATAATGCTTGGAATGCCTGGAATGCCCTCCCAAGGGAGGTAGTGGAGAGGAAAACGGTGATGGAATTCAAAAAAGCACGGGGTGAACACAGAGGATCTCTAATTAGAAAAATTCGACTACATCTCCCCATACTTCAAAAAAACTGCATTGGTTACCAATCAAGGCCAGAATTATCTTCAAATTCGGTTGCCTCTGCTACAAGATATTATTCGGCACCTCGCCCACCTACTTCATGAAACACTTCATTCTACAGGACAACCCCCGCCCCTCCTGCAAAACACTTCTATTGTCATTCCCCACTCCCAAGGGATGTCGATACAAAAAATTCCTTGATAGGACACTATCCTCTCAGGCAGGCATTTGGAACAACACCCTAAGCGCCCATGCATGTAGGGAAAAAGAACCCGATGTTCAGCTACAAAATGGGGGGAACACTGCTAGGGGTGAGTACCCTTGAAAGGGACCTGGGGGTGATGGTCGACACATCACTGAAACCATCGGCGCAATGTGCGACAGCCTCAAAGAAAGCAAACAGAATGCTGGGCATCATCAAAAAGGGTATCACAACCAGGACGAAGGAAGTCATCATGCCGCTGTATCGAGCAATGGTGCGCCCGCACCTGGAGTACTGTGTTCAATACTGGTCGCCGTACCTCAGGAAGGACATGGCGATACTCGAGGGAGTGCAGAGGAGGGCGACTAAACTGATAAAAGGTATGGAAAATTTTGCATACGCCGACAGGTTAAAAATGCTGGGGCTGTTCTCCCTGGAGAAGAGGAGACTTAGAGGGGACATGATAGAAACCTTCAAGATCCTTAAGGGCATAGAGAAAGTGAATAAGGATAGATTCTTCAAACTGTGGGGAGCCACAAGAACTAGGGGTCACTCGGAGAAATTGAAAGGGGACAGGTTTAGAACAAATGCTAGGAAGTTCTTTTTTACTCAGAGGGTGGTGGACACATGGAATGCGCTTCCGGAGGATGTGATAGGCCAGAACTCTGTACAGGGGTTCAAGGAGGGTTTAGATAGGTTCCTGGAGGATAGGGGGATTGAAGGGTACAGATATAACTTGAGGTAGGTTATAGAAGTGGACAGAAACCACTTCACAGGTCGCAGACCTGATGGGCCGCCGCGTGAGCGGACCGCTGGGCGAGATGGACCTCGGTCTGACCCAGTGGAGGCAACTTCTTATGTTCTTATGTTCTTATGTTCTCTTGAATTCTCCATCATACCAATCCTTCAGAAAAACTCTGAAAACCCACTTATTCAACAAGTTTATCTGATCCTTCTAACCCCATCCGATCTAACTACACTCCCAACATGCACCTCCTTCTCCCTTTGCAACCCACCCTCTTTTCACCCTCTCCCACTAAACCAATGCTGTGATCTCCCTGTGCTCTACACTTGTATCGATACCTGCGGTATCCACTTTGTATTTCTACTTTACTGTATACTGTCTTGAACTGAAAAGGTATGATGGGATATAAATACAACTATTAATATTAATTAGAATATGAATGGGCAGACTTTCACGGTCCGAATCTCGCAAAAGAGACGGTTTGGATAGGCTGGGGTGAGTTTCAATGGCAACTCCTGTAGTTGGAACCTAGGGACAGTACCGGGCGGACTTCTAAGGTGTATGGCCCAGAAATAACAAAGAAAAAAAAAGACATTTTAATGTAATCATGAAATTGTAATGCATGTAATTACAGGGCAGACTGGATGGGACCATTCAGGTCTTTATCTACTGTCATTTACTATGTTATTATGTTGCTGTGTAATGAAAAAGAAGTGTGATAATGTTCTCCCTCAGGACCCTTAAAAACAATTAAATCCATTTCCTGATAGAGGCCAAACCATCATGCAGTGTTCGTTTCCAAAATACCTCTGTGCTCCTGCTGTAATAGTCATTTATATGCATCAGCTCCGAACCTGGAAACGAATGTAACCCGCATCATACACAGTTTTAAATCTTCAAACCCTGTATATAGTAGCGTAGCGAGGGTGAGAGGTGCCCCTCCCCCGCCCCTGCCCCCCGCTCCTTCCCCAATCCTGCCTGCTGCGCATGCTCCCCCTCCCCTTTGACCTCTAGCTGAAGTCGTTGCTCACGGCGGTCAACTCCATGCTCCTCGCGGACCCGATGTGACTTCATATGCACGGCACCCAGAAGTGACATCAGCAAGCGAGCCGACGGGGTCGCGAAGAGCACGTTGTTGATCGCCGCAAACAACTTTAACTAGAAGTACGGGGGGGAAGGGAAGGGAGACGTGTGCATGGTGGGGAGGAATGGGAAGAGGCGGGGGGGCAGAGAGGAGGGGTGCCGGCCCCCCCACCAACCTGGCTCCCGGGACCACCCCTTCACCCCCCTTACTACACCACTGTCTGTATGTTTTCGCTTTCAGTGTTCCACCAAGAGTGGCGCCATTCTTTAAACAACCGTTCTATTCTGCCACTCGTGTGCGATTTTCTTTTGTTTTTCCCAACATAAAATAGATCACTATGATGAACAACATCAGGAGCTTGGCGGACAAATTCAGGTAATTTATTCCAGGCATAGGGGGCAGCTAGATGAAAGGAACAAAGTGTGGAATTGGCAATGGAGGAGAAGGGTGCAGCTAAGAGCAGCTGGTCTGAGGAGCGGAGTTCTCTTGGAGGAGAGAGAAGAGAGGAGAGATATTGAGGGGCAGCAGAATGAACAGGCTTGTAGGTCAGCAGGTAGGGAGCCAGTGAAGTGATTTAAGGAGAGGGGTAGCGAGGTTGGTAGGCACCTAGACCCAAAACATGCCCAAGATCCACCCACGACCCACCCCTAACCATGCCCACTTTCTGGTAGGCGCCTACTGAGTTATGCACCTACACCCAATTAATTTTAATTTTGTCAGGTATGAGCTAATTATTGCTCATTAACAGTGCCAATTAAGCTAATAAAAAAATTACGTTAGGTGCCTAGATCGAATGGGCGCGCCAATCTAGTCGCCTAACTTCAGGTGCTGTTTACAGAATCTGGGTCTAATTACCTAGTTAGCCAATTTAGGCCATCTTTTATTAAGCCACAGAGTGCTCAATGCCCCGATGCTGCTAGGAATTCTTTTTTTTTTTTTTTTTTTTTAGTCAATGTTTATTTATTGAATTTTTACAAAATTACAAAGTATGGAATAAAATAATCCATAATAGTTCTGTGCACGTTGGGACAATTTAGTGTAGCGGGCTGTGGTAGAAAGAAACCTCTACTGCGGCTTAGTAAAAGAGGGGGTTAGTTGTGTGCACATCTCAAAATAGCACATGTGTGCCATTTTTTTGTGCCATAGTTTTGTGCCATCACGTGTGCAATAGTTTTGTGTGCCATTTGTAGAATATGAAAGATTAGGTACGCACTTATCTGGAGCAACTGAGGGTTAAATGAATTGTCCATAGTTCCAAGGAGCTACAGTGGGAATTGATCCCTGTTCCTCTGGTTCTGAGGGTACTCCTCCTTTTGCTACTTATCTGCCTATACGAAATGCTTTTTATATCGTTTTGAAATGATCTTCCAGCTTCATCTCACCACGTGAGCTCGTCCTAGTACACACTCAAATCTCTCAGTATAAAAGAGATAGCCTGGAAGAGCATAAGGAGCCAGCAATGCAAGGGCGCCATCTGTAGTGAATTTCATGAAATGCAAGCACGAAAATTCTGTTGCACCTAGACCAGTGGTCTCCAACTCAAACCCTTTGCAGGGCCACATTTTGGATTTGTAGGTTCTTGGAGAGGGCCTCAGAAAAAAAAAATAGTTAATGTCTTATTAAAGAAATGACAATTTTGCATGAGGTAAAACTCTTTATAGTTTAAAAAATCTTTCCTTTTGGCTAAGTCTTAATAATAATATTGTAATTTATAACTAAAGAGACATATGATCACAAGACTGTTTTAGTTTACTTTTGTGATTATGATAAACATACCGAGGGCCTCAAAATAGTACCTGGCGGGCCGCGAGTTTGAGACCACTGACCTAGATCTTTTGAATATTGGCACTTAAATTACATTTATTGACTTATATTACGCCCTAACCTCACAGTTCTCAGCGGATTACAGCATTGAGAGGTTGAACGTTGCAAGGAACTACATATCTGAAAGCACAATAATTATACATTAGCACTGGGAAAAGGCTGATAACCATATTCCATTTAATATTGCATTACAGAAATGAGTCCATAAGAACATAAGCAATGCCTCTGCTGTGTCAGACCCAAGGTCCATCGTGCCCAGCAGTCCGCTCACGCAGCGGCCCAACAGGTCCAGGACCTGTGCAGTAATCCTCTAACTATACCCCTCTATCCCTTTTTCCAGTAGGAAATTGTCCAATCCTTTCTTGAACCCCAGTACCGTACTCTGCCCTATTACGCCCTCTGGAAGCGCATTCCATGTGTCCACCACATGCTGGGTAAAGAAAAACTTCCTAGCATTCATTTTGAATCTATCCCCTTTCAACTTTTCCGAATGCCCTCTTGTTCTTTTATGTTCTGAAAGTTTGAAAAATCTGTCCCTCTCTACTCTCTCTATGCCCTTCATGATCTTGTAGGTCTCTATCATGTCTCCTCTGAGTCTCCGCTTTTCCAGGGAGAAGAGCCCTAGTCTCTCCAATCTTTCAGTGTACGAAAGGTTTTCCATGCCCTTAATCATTCTTGTCGCCCTCCTCTGGACCCTCTCAAGTATTGCAATATCCTTTTTAAGGTACGGTGACCAATACTGGACACAGTACTCCAGGTGCGGGCGCACCATTGCCCTATACAACGGCAGGATGACTTCTTTCGTTCTGGTCGTAATACCCTTCTTAATAATACCCAACATTCTGTTTGCCTTCTTCGAGGCTGCTGCGCATTGTGCCGTTGGCTTCATTGTTGTGTCCACCAGCACACCCAAATCTCTTTCAAGGTTACTTCCCATTAATACTAACCCCCCCATTTGGTAGCTGAACATCGGGTTCTTTTTCCCTATATGCATGACCTTGCATTTCTCTACATGCAAGGTCATGCATATAGGGAAAAATCTGAAATGGCGTATTATAACTCAACATATCACAATTCCACTGTTATTCAAAGTAGTGTCCAAAAAAGTAAACAGGATGCTGGGAATTATTAAAAAAGGGATGGTTAACAAGACTAAGAATGTCATAATGCCCCTGTATCGCTCCATGGTGTGACCTCATCTGGAGTATTGTGTTCAATTCTGGTTTCCTTATCTCAAGAAAGATATAGTGGCGCTAGAAAAGGTTCAAAGAGCGACCAAGATGGTAAAGGGGATGGAACTCCTCTCGTATGAGGAAAGACTAAAACGGTTAGGGCTCTTCAGCTTGGAAAAGAGACTGCTGAGGGGAGGTATGATTGAAGTCTACAAAATCCTGAGAGATTTTTCACTCTGTCAAAAATTACAAAGACTAGGGGACACTCGATGAAGTTACAGGGAAATACTTTTAAAACCAATAGGAGGAAATTTATTTTCACTCAGAGAATAGTTAAGCTCTGGAACGCGTTGCCAGAGGTTGTGGTAAGAGCGGATAACGTAGCTGGTTTTAAGGAAGGTTTGGACAAGTTCCTGGAGGAAAAGTCCATAGTCTGTTATTGACAAAGACAGGAAGGAAGCCACTGCATGCCCTGGATCGGTAGCATGGAATGTTGCTACTCCTTGGGTTTTGGCCAGGTACTAGGGACCTGGATTGGCCACCGAGAGAACGGGCTGCTGGGCTTGATGGACCATTGGTCTGACCCAGTATGGCTATTCTTATGTTCTTACGTGAGCCAAGTATTGGACAATCAAGCCATTATAACATCACTGATGAGGCTGGCTCTTAGGTACTGTGGAATGAGGCATTATGACATCACAATCTCAGCTCTGGAATGTTGCTCTCAATGGGGTTCTGGAATCTTGCTATTCTTCGAGATGCAGGAATGTTGCTACTTCTTGGGTTTTGGCCAGGTACTAAGGACCTGGATTGGCCACCATGAGAACGGGCTACTGGCATTGATGGGCCATTGGTCTGACTCAGTAAGGCTATTCTTATGTTCTTATGTAGATGGGATAAATGTGTAATAATGTGCATAGTAAATGATGGCAAATAAAGACATGTTAGTATAGGGAAAGGGATTGAGATTTATATACTGCCTTTTTGTAGTTATACAACCACACTCAAAGTGGTTTACATACAGGTACTTCAAATATTTTCCCTGTCTGTCCTGGTGGACTCACATTGTATTTAATGTACCTGGGGCAGTTGAAGATTTCCCCCACCCCCCTTTTTTTTTTAACAAAACCACAAAAACAGTTTTTAGCACAGGCTGATGAGCTAAATGCTTTGCGCTGCTCCTGCCATTCGTAGAGTTCCTATGAGCGTCAGGAGCAACGTAGAGCATTCTGTGTGCCGGCCTGTTCTAAAAACCACCCTAAGCGAGAAAGGATGCCGCATTTGAGTTTCTTCATGAACCCTTTTTGGTGAAACGGGAACCGTCGGGGCATGCTAGAGACACTGCATTAAAACGATAAGTAAAAGAATACATGCTGTCAACAAATTTTTATTTCTGCATGAATGACACAGAAGTAAATAGACGAGCCACATTATATAAGGAGGCAATGAGATGAGCCGAAGTCAGACATATTTTTGACATTGTATTGACATTGATGATTTTGAAAACCCTATTGCCATCCTGTTGTTGAATCCAAACAGTGAGGATTTCAGTTGCTGAGAAGACATGGCACCCTTTTTGTGAAGTTCACAGCAGTGCCCTGTAAGGGACCCCACTATTTAGGTGCCATGTCTGGGTGTTCAGTCCATCACTTTGCAGACCCCTTCCTTGTCCAACAGGGCTTGTTGTAGGTGTTTTTGACTTGGATGAAAAGTTGGACGAAAATGTGGTATAAAGATGGACAATTTAGCGACTTGGACAATCAAATCGGCAGGACGTATAGTTAGACGATTTTCGAAACAAAAAAAATTTTAGACGTATTTTTCGAAAATGTGTCCTAGATTGTTTTTTTACTTTGGATGTCTTGCGACTTAGACGAAAACGGACTTGGACGTTCCTTTCTATTATGCCCCTCGTAATGTATTAGGTCTGTCAGCCCAGAAGCAATTGCTGATATCAGCTCAAAAACATCCTTGGATCAGTCACACATATATAGCAGAGGGCTTGTTTAATTCAGACCAAAAGTAGCAAGATGAAAAAGGGGACTGATTTATGGCAACATTATTTTGACCACTATTTTCTAGCACCATAAGCAACGTGCTACTCTTCAATTTCAACATGTACTTTCGCTTCACAGGATGGAAAACTCAAATGTGAAATTTCAGATCTACTGTTTGTAATCTATAGCCCAGGGGTGGGAAACTCCGGTCCTCGAGGGCCGGAATCCAGTGAATATGCATTGAAAGCAGTGCATGCAAATAGATCTCATGCATATTCATTGGGGAAATTCTGACTAGATTCCGGCCCTCGAGGACCGGAGTTGCCCACCCCTGCTATAGCCTATCGTCAATGGAGTAGGAAGAATAGGAGGCACCAGGGGCGGTGGTGCCCCCCTGCACCCCCGCTCCCTCCTCTCTACATTCCCACTCCTTTCGTGGCCCCCCCACTCCTTCCCACCGCCTATTCCACACTCCCTCCCCCAATACCTCTTAATTTTTGCAAGCATGCTCCTCACGCCAGTGTTGCATTTCCCTCTGATGTCACTTCCTGACCCCGTGACCTGGAAGTGATTCAGAGGGAAACCAGGCTGGCGAGACAACAGTAGACGTTGTTTGCGCTAGCAAAGATAATATGGAGGTACGGGGTGGGGGGGAGGGATGGTGCGAGACTGGTGTGGTGTGGTAGGGTGGGGCAGAGAGGTGCCGGCGCCCCCACCAACTTGGCACCTGGGGGCGGACCGCGCCCCCCTTATTATGCCTATCATTACAATTAGCCACATCACTTGAAGATTGGAATTTAGCCAACCTAATGCCAACGTGGATAAAAGGGAGCCAGTTGATACAGTACATCTGTATAGTCAGCGTTTGACAAATTCCCTTGTGTGAGACGTTTCAAGAATTTGAAAAGCTATGAGATAGGATGCAATGTCCTGTTGAGGATTTGGGCCTGGTTAAAAGATAGAAAACAGAGCTGGGTTAAGCAGACAATTTTCTCGAGAGGAAAGTGAACATTGGAGTTCCTCCATTAATCTGTGTTGGGAGCAGAGCTTTTTAACATTTTTATAGATGATCTGGAAATGGGAACGACGAGCGAGATGATCAAATTTGCAGATAGCACAAAATTATTCAGTGTCGTTAAATCACATGCAGATTCTGATAAATTGAAGGAGGACCTTGGGGGGGGGGGGGGGATCGTGCATCTAAATGACAGATGATAGTTAATGTAGATAAGGGCAAAGTGATGCTCGTTGGAATGAATAATGCAAATGATTGCTACATTATCCAGGAAAAAGACCTGGGTGCTAGGCAGAATCTATTAAAACCATTGCGGCTCATTGTGTGGGAGCAGCCAAAGACGCAAACAGAATGTTAGGAGTTACAGTACAGTATTACAAAAGGATGGAAAATTAAACTAGTAAGGATATCATAATACCTCAGTACGACTCCGTGGTGAAATCACACCTTGAGTATTCTCTTAGGTTTCCCTGACTGGCATCATGATCTGAGTCGCGTCTGGGTAGGTAGAACCAGTGGCGTACCTAGGGTATGTGGCACCCGGGGCGCATCATTTTTTGACACCCCCCCCCATGTAAAAAAATTTTTTTTTTTTTTTGAAGGTCTGCACCCCCCCCCATGTAAAAAATTTTTTTTTTTTTTTTTGAAGGTCTGCACCCCCCCCCGAAGGCCTGTCCCCCCTTGAAGGATGCCTGCCTGTCACCCCCTCCCCCTTGAAAGCCTGCTTGCCTGACGTCAGAGGAGGGGCGGGATCGCGGCGCAGGAAGCAGCGCAGGGATCGCTGACGCTGACTTCGCGATCTTGCTGCGGCTGTTCATAGGTGGTGCGGGGAGGCCAGGGGGGCGAACGGTCCTTCGGGGGTGGCGGGGGACTGAACGGCAAGGCCGGGAACACCCCCTTAGGGCTGGTACCCGGGGCGGCCCGCCCCCCCCCGCCCCCCTAGGTACGCCACTGGGTAGAACCGACGTTTCAGCCATCGTGTCACAAGCCACAGAATAATAGCTGAAACGTCGGTTCTACCTACCCGGACGTGGCGAAACCCAGATAACTACAACAATCGCACCTTGAGTATTTTGTGTAGTTCTGGTCACCATATCTTTAAAAAAAACACCCCCCAAAAGTAGTAGAATTGGAAAAGGTACAAAGAAAGGTGAACTAAGCTGATTAAGGGGAAGGACCTCCTTCCAAGTTTTTCAAGTTTATTTAGTACTTGTAATGAAAACAGAATTTTCAATGATGCATTTAACTAGAATAGCTTAAATGTTTACGCTTGAAATCTTTTGGTGGCTCTCAGAGCTTTCTTGTATTCACATTGTGGCCCTTTACATGAAAAGTTGGGGAACACTGTTTTAGAGGTACATAGACTAAACCGCGCGTACAATGCTGGGCAGACAATCGCGCGCAGGACGTCAACGCACTGGATTAAAACACTATTTTAAAGCGCTTTTGAGGGTGTGTGTGTGTGGGGAAACCACCGCACTTGACTTAGAACTGTTGGCGCTCCCGTTGTGGGGGGGGGGGGTGTTGTGGGGGGAACCCCCATTATAGAGGAAACAGCCTTTATCCCTGTTTTTTAGGAAAAAAAATTAGTTTCCTCTGTAATGGGGGTGTTCCCCCCCCCCCCAACGGGAGCGCAAACAGTTCTAAGTAAAATGGGGGGTCCCTCCCTCCACACCCCCTCAGAGCGCTTTAAAATAGTGGTTTAATCCAGCGCATTGACGTCCTGTGCGGCGATTGTCTGTCCGGCATTGTCTGCGTGCAATTGCGTCTCGTCGCCATTTTAGATTTGTTCTTCTTTTGCAAAATGGCTGCTAGGATTAGAGTTACCGGATTTTGCTTTCAAAAAAATAAGAGGATACATGGCCCCGCCCTGTTCTGACAAAGCACCACCCCTTTCCACCCATAGCCATTCTGCCCCCCCCCAAACCCTGTCTCTTCGGGGCCGTCTGGAGGGCATCTGCGGCTGTGACATGATGACATCACGCACATGTACCTCGGTCTGAACCCTTCGTCCTACAACTTGATCCAAAACACCTCGCCTCTTTGTTAACTCCCCTTTTCTGATCGTCTGTATATTCTTGCTAGCGACTTCGACCAGTTGTATTTTACAGCCCTACCTACCGGCAAACTGCCCCATTCAGATTTACCGTGTTCCAATCCAATGTATCTTAGATATCTTGCTCCAAAGCCAATGTACCTCAGATTCCTGGTCCCAAAGCTTGTTTCTTATATCTTGTTCTAACATATGTATCTTGTTGTAAACACATGTCTCCTGCTGTAAACACTGCACTTTCTCTAGGCACGACTCTCATTGTAAACCGCTTTGAACTTAGGGTATAGCGGTATATAAGAAATAAAATTATTATTATTATGCGCACTTGCGCGTGACATCATTGTGTCTCATTCGCACTTGCGTCTAGATATCCTCTAGACGCGGCCCCGAGCTCAATGGCTTTTAAAACTCAGTGCTGGGTTTTGAAAACCCATCTGGATGCCTGGACAGTCCTCTAAAAATAGGATCTGTCTGGGTAAATTCGGACATCTGGTAGCCAAAGTTAGGATCTCCCATGGAAAGTCTTGGTAACCATTGCAATGGAGCAGTGGTACAGGGCAGGACTAAGTGGGGTTTGTTTCTGTTCCCGATGAGGCCACCAGACCATCAGAGCTTCCTAAGATGGGCTTGGGGAGGGAAAATTTTGGTTCCAACCAAAAAGGCACTGGTGTTTTGGGCCAAAAACTGAACCTACATTTTGATCCAGTTTTGGTGCCGAATCCAAAACTGAAATTCAGTCAGCCTCTATTTCACTCGCTCTGAATTAGTGAATGACACGGGGACAAATTTTTCCCTGTCCCCGCAGGAACTCATTTTCCCGTCCCTGTGAGTTCTTTTCCTGCCCTTGCCCCATTCCTGCAAGCTCCGTCCTCATTTGCACAAGCCTCAAACACTTTAAAATCCTAAGTAGCAACATTCTAGAGCTCAGATTGTGATGTCATAATGCCTCATTCCACCAGTGCCTAAGCTCCGTCCTCATCTGCACAAGCCTCAAACCCTTTAAAATCATAATTAGCAACATTCTAGAGCTCAGATTGTGATGTCATAATGCCTCATTCCACCAATGCCTAAGCTCCGTCCTCATTTGCACAAGCCTCAAACACTTTAAAATCATAAGTGTTTGAGGCATGTGCAGTGAAGGCAGAGCTTACAGGAATGGGGCAGGGACACGGGGCAGAGAAATTGAGTTTCTGCGGGGATGGAGACGAATTTGTCCCCATGTCATTCTCTACTCTGAATCCCCCTCATTTATTCCAGTCCCTCTCCCTAACCCCACTGAAGTGAAAAATGTGGCAAAGCCTACCCCAACTCCCTGTGCCCCCCCCTTCCCACAGCCTACTTTTAATAGTTCTGGTGGTCTAGGGGGTCCTAAGGGCAGAAGCAATGCCCACTCGACCCTGTCCTTCAAGGGAAGGCAGCCAGCCTCTTCATAACATCGGCCACCTCTGTTGACTTTGACAATTACTAAAATGTCAGTACGACTCCATAATAATTGCATCATTGAAACATTCCTTATGAGCGGCTAAGAGAGATTCAGGGCCTTTGATTCAAGGTGGTTTACTATGCATTTCTCATGACATACAATCAGAGTAAGCCTCTTGGCGACCCAGCAGTGACGGTAAGGAAGGTCTGTACCATGCTGATTTTATTCTATGTTCTGACAGTAAGACAGTATTGTCCTGGGTTATTAAACCAATAACTCAGACTATAGGAGGTGTTGTTTGTCTCCACAGGCCAACATTCATCTCCTTCCATTGAAACACATTTAGCTTCTATTAGCCAGCACAAGGTCAGTGATGTGCTGAAAACACAAGAGGCACAAAAAGGAACATTTTGATTTTTTATTGCCTTAAAACACACAAGCAAATATGATGGAGCAGATTAAGAAGAGACACTGGGTTCAGCAAAAAAATGTACAAGATGCCAAGTTCTTGATTGAAAATACAAAACTTTTATTCGCAATCCTTAAAACATTGAACGGTTTGTATCCAAAATATGGTTCAGTGTGGAGAACCGACACGGTCCGTGTTTTGAAAACACCCCCCCTTCCTCAGGGGTCCTAGTGTGAGAATGTTAATGTGTAAGCGGATATGTATACATTGTGGATACCGTGTTTCCCTGAAAATAAGACAGTGTCTTATATTAATTTGGAGTCCAAAAAACACACTAGGGCTTATTTTAAGGGATGCCTTATTTTTTTCATGTACAACAATCATCTCTCCCTTCCTCTCCTCTACCCTGATTCTTCCTCTTTCCTTTCTCCCCCCCCCCCCATGTGCAGCATCATTCCTCCCCTCTCACCCATCCCCTTGTGCAGCAGAACCCCACGGACCCTCCCACCGTGAGACTGACATACCTCCGCTCCGAGGCCTCTTAAAGCAGCAGGGGTGGGGGTTGCTGAATTGACGAGTCCGATTTTTTTCAGCAAATCAAGCAGCACTAGTGTCAGGGATGGAGTCAGGGAGTGTTGGGGACATTCGTGTATGTGTGTGTGTGGGGGGGGTGGCTTTGGGGGTCAATCTTAACTAGGGCTTATTTTGGGGGTAGGGCTTATATTAGGAGCATCTTTAAAAATCATGCTAGGGCTTATTTTCGGGATAGGTCTTATTTTCAGGGAAACAGGGTAAAATGGTGACTGAATGTTGTGAGTTGGGACAGCGTTCAATGTGGATAGTGACAGCATTGATTTGAGTCTGTGAAAAATAGACCCAAGTTGATATTGGGATATAAGAACATAAGAAGTTGCCACCACTGGGTCAGACCAGAGATCCATCACGCCCAGTGGTCCGCTCCCGCGGCGGCCCATCAGGTCTGTGACCTGTGAAGTGGTTCCATACCATTTCTGTAACCTACCTCTACCTCTATCTGTAACCCTCAATCCCCTCATCCTTTAGGAACCTATCTAAACCTTCCTTGAAACCCTGTAGTGTGCTCTGGCCTATCACAACCTCTGGAAGCGCGTGACAAAGAATGAATATTAATCAGTGGGGGTGAGCAATGTGGATTCAAATGGAAAACCGATGCAGCCCTCAGTGAGAACTAGTGCCATGATGAGCAGTGGGCTTGTGGCATATGTGAAAATGCAATGACGGTAAGGAGATGAGGCCTATACTCTTTAGTACCAGCTCTCGCTTCTCAAACCCTCAATTCTCGTGAAGCCTTGAAACACCAAAGCGCTTCTTTTGAAGCGATCCCCTCCCTAATGTATCACTGTTCTCCATTTATCTCCCTTTTTAAAATTTTACTTCGATGTATTTAAAAACTTCCCCTTCCCTACTTGCCTTTTGTTCCATGTACGTCAATGTGAACTCGTCTAGTATTTTTAATATGTGATAAGATATTGTTTTTATTCACCTTTTTTATTTCTTTTTTAATCTCACTATATTGTACACCGTTTAGACCAGAGGTGTCAAAGTCCCTCCTTGAGGGCCGCAATCCAGTTGGGTTTTCAGGATTTCCCCAATAAATATGCATAAGATCTATTAGCATACAATGTAAGCAGTGCATGCAAATAGATCTCATGCATATTCATTGGGGAAATCCTGAAAACCCGACTGGATTGCGGCCCTCGAGGAGGGACTTTGACACCCCTGGTTTAGACACTTGTTTTGATAGACGGTATATCAAAAATAAAGAAACATGAAATTATTCAACCCACTTGCAAGGGAACCATAGGGATAACAAATGGAAACAAAAGCTAAAGGGGACATATTGGACCAATGTGATGAAATGAAAAATGGAATATGGAAAATGAATATTAAGAATATGCTGGAACGAAGAGAAAAAGGTAGCTAGGGATTAACTTAAAACAAATCTGAAGCTGTCGGGGAAGCCAAAGAAGCTCTTGTAAACACGGAAAAATGTAATCCAACCTTGACCCATTCAACACAACGCGGGCTGCCGCATTCTGAACTGCTTCCAGCGCTGACACTACAGTCTTGGATAGTTCAGTATAAATCACCCTGCAGTAGTCAAAGTAAGGAAATACCAAAGCCTGAAAAATTGTTCTAATATCATCCAATTCCAAGCAAAGATGTAAGCAGTGTAAAAAAAAACCCAAACAAAAAACAAACCCCTAAACATATGTACTAGAAGCTTTTGATTTGCAATATATATGTTAATTAAATGAAATGAAAAATGCCAAGCTTTGTAGTGCTGGGATTCGTGCCCAGCTTTGGGCATGAGAATTTATATAAACTGAACCTACATTAACATAGAAACATGATGGCAGATAAAGGCCAAATGGCCCATCTAGTCTGCCCATCTGCAGTCGCCATTATCTCTTCCTCTCTCTAAGACAGTGGTTCCCAAACCTGTCCTGGAGGATCCCCAGGCCAGTCGGGTTTTCAAGATAGCCCTAATGAATATGCATGACAGAGATTTGCATATAATGGAGATGCCAGGAATGCAGATCTGCTCCATGCATATTCATTAGGGCTACCTTGAAAACCCGACTGGCCTGGAGGTCCGCCAGGACAGGTTTGGGAACCACTGCTCTAAGAGATCCCACGTGCCTATCCCAGGCTTTCTTGAATTCAGACAGTCTCTGTCCCTACCACCTCTTCCGGGAGACTGTTCCACGCATCTACCACCCTTTCTGTAAGAAAGTATTTCCTTAAATTACGGTACTCCTAAGCCTATCACCTCTTAACATCATCCTAGGCCCTCTCATTCCAGAGCTTCCTTTTAAATGAAAGAGACTCGACTCATGCGCATTTATGCCACGTAGGTATTTAAACGTCTCTATTATATCTCCCCGCCTTTCCTCCAAAGTATACAGATTGAGATCTTTAAGTCTGTCCCCATACGCCTTATGTGAATATCGTTGTGATCGCTTACTCCGGCTCGAAAGCTAGTATAAATGAAAGCAAGTTTCAAGTTTTTATTAAAATTTGATTCTGTCGCTTATCCAACGTCTAAGCGAGATACAGATAAAATAGAATGGGGGGAAACAGATCTAAAATATAAACGCCAATAACAAAACAATTAAAAAGGAAGTAAAAAAACAAAGTTAAGCAAATGGCGTAACTAGTGGTGAACATCCAACACCAGACTTACATGAGACAAAAGGAAAGTGGGGGAGAGAAATAGGAGAGAAAATGGTTAAGGTGCAAACGAAAGGGAGGAGGAACGCGGCGACTTGCTTCTTTTGAATAACTGACTGGAGGGAAATTATGGAGAGAATTAAGGCCCTCTTTTACTAAGGTGCGCTAAGCATTTTAGCGTGCGCTAAACGCTAATGCGTCCATAGGATAACACGAACCCGTTAGTGTTTAGCGCATTTAATATTTAGCGCGCGCTAAAAAGCATAGCGCACCTTAGTACAGGAGGGGGTAAATGTTAAATGCATCCTTAAATAAATAGCTCTTAAGTAGGCCTTTGAAGTGGCTTGGATTATTTTCCTCTCTTACAGGGGCTAGAAGGTTATTCCAAAGTTGAGGGGCAACCACTGAAAAAAATGTCATGTCTTTTAGTGCCGTACGGTGAGAGATTGGAGAAACTGGGCCTCTTCTCCCACGAACAGAGGAGATTGAGAGGGGACATGGTCGAAACAATAGACTTAGTAGATAAAGACAGGTTGTTCACCCTCTCCAAGGGAGGGAGAACGAGAGGGCACTCTCTAAAGTTAAAAGGGGATAGATTCCATACGAACGTAAGGAAGTTCTTCTTCACCCAGAGAGTGGTAGAAAACTGGAAAGCTCTTCCGGAGGCTGTTATAGGGGAAAACACCCTCCAGGGATTCAAGACAAAGTTAGACAAGTTCCTGCTGAACCAGAACGTATGCAGGTAAGGCTGGACTCAGGGCACTGGTTTTTGACCTAAGGGTCGCCATGGGAGCGGACTGCTGGGCATGATGGACCACTGGTCTGACACATAAAATGTTAAAATTACAACATAAGCATAAAAAATGATGAACGTCTATAATAATTAAAGTAAATATACACACATTTAAATAACTATAACAATAACACACAGAGAAAGAAAGAGAAAAATATATTCTTTACCCAACTGGCGTCCTTCAACACAATCCTCTATTGCCTTTACTAAACAAATATGTTTTCAACTGTTTCTTAAAACTGGATAACAACCATTTCTCCCATAAAACTATTTGCAACTCATTCCACAACTATGGGGATTTCCAGAAGAAAGCTCGCTGTCTTGTACATAAGAATTGGCACTGCTGAGTTAGACCAGTGGTCCATCGTGCCCAGCAGTCTGCTCACGTGGCGGCCCTTAGGTCACAGACCAGTGCCCTAACTGAGACTACCCTTACCTGCGTACGTTCTGGTTCAGCAAGAACTTGTCTAACTTTGTCTTGAATCCCTGGAGGGTGTTTTCCCCTATAAAAGCCTCCAGAAGAGCGTTCCACTTTTTTACCACTCTCTGAGTGAAGAATTTCCTAATGTTTGTACGGAATCTATCCCTTTTTTAACTTTAGAGAGTGCTCTCTCGTCCTCTCTACCTGGGTTTCCTATGCAGCTGGCAAAGCCGACAGCAATGAACCCGCTGTCCTCAAAGCTCTATTCAGAGAGTATCTCTGAAGCAAAGTGGTCAAATAATCTGGCTCACTATAGCGCCTTGTGTATTAACACCAAATATTTGCATGTTGGGCTAAATTCCAAAGGAAACCAATGGTAGCACAAATACAATGAGGAGACTGCATCATATTTTTTTTACCTCCCCCCCCCAAAAAAAATTGCAAACTTGTATTCTGTAGTGTTCGAAGCATAACACATAATACATCTTTGACATCAAAAGAGAATGAAGAAATATTCTGAGAACCTGACTGGCTACGTGTGTCCCAAGAACTGAGCTAAGAACCTCTGCATTAGAAAGGACACTGATCAAAGTAACAAGATGTATCATGAATGATTCATGATGACTGAACTCTGTGTACCCTGATTCTCAGCCTCCAACCAGTAGGCCATCCTACCATTCTGTAGCTGTGTATCTATCTTTTAATATTTAGAACAATATGTCATCTGATTTTTTTTTTTGATCTCTTAAAAAAACCTCTCACATTTAATCAATATCGGGATTTCCTAAATAGTGAACACCCCTTTGCTAGTCAGCTTTTCAAGATATTCACAATGAATATGCATTAAAGATTTGTATAGACTGGAAGCAGTGTGCGCAAATCAGTTCATTCATATACACTGTGGATAAACCTGACTGGCAAGAACGGACTTCTGGACAAAAAGAAGCTCCTTCAGCAGCGAAAGAGTTACTCGTTGACTTGGGCGGCTTACGTCTATTTCAGCCGTCAACGTCGCTTTCTTAGTGACGCAAAGACCATCGAATGCGATGGTCATGTATCACCCGCAAGATGGTATCCCTCCGCAATGAGAAAAAGAGTCCTACGCTTAGTTCCCACTGCGTTGCAGTTTCCCTCTCTCTTTCGCTACGCTGACACCGAATGACCAATTCCCCGACTTTACAGATATTTTCTGCCTCGCAGCTGATGGGAGGAATGGAGCTCCGGGAGCGGAGAGGGAGGAAAGTAGGCCGGCGCGCAGAGCATGCCGGGAGCGGAGCATGGCGGCTGGCGGGACCGGGTGAGTGCTGGGGAATGCTGGTTTCTTTCTAGCTGTTCTTGGTGGGAGGCGTGAGGGGTGAGGCGGGCGCCTGGAGTTGCTCCCGGCGGGGGGGCTCCCGGGAATGGAGTCCTGGTTGAGTCGGGGCTGCCCGGTGCCTCCTGGAGGAGATGTAGAACCGCAGCTTGGCGCTTCTGCTGCTCAGGCCCGACCTGCTGCTGGGGATCTAATGCTTTGGAAATGTGCTCTGCCTTAATATCTCTTTCAGTCTCTACTGAACACGTTCCCCTGTGCTATCCACTTTCAAAGCAGTGTACAAATGGCATAAGAACCTAAGAATTGCAATACTGGGGCAGACCGAAGGTCCAGCAAGCCCAGTATCCTGTTTCCAACAGTGGCCAACCCAGGTCATAGGTACCTAGCAGAAACCCAAAGAGTAGAACATTCCAGTGCTGAGATTGTGATGTCATAATGCTTCATTCCACCAATGCCTATGAGCCAACCTCATCAGTGATGTCACAATGGCTTGATTGTCCTATACTTGGCTCAAATGAGAACATAAGACTTTCCATTCTGGGACAGACCGAAGGTCCATCAAGTCCAATAGCCTGTTTCCAACAGTGGCCAACCCAGGTCCCAAGTACCAGGCAAAAACCCAAAGAGTAGCAACATTCCAGAGTTAAGATTGTGATGTCATAATGCCTCATTCCACCAATGCCTATGAGCCAGCCTCATCAGTGATGTCACAATGGCTCGATGTCCTACACTTGGCTCACATAAGAACATAAGACTTGCCATTCTGGGACAGACCGAAGGTCCATCAAGCCTAGCAGCCTGTTTCCAACAGTGGCCAACCCAGGTCCCAAAGCTAGCTAGCTAGATCCCAAGTTGCAAAACAGATTTTATGCTGCTTATCCTAGGAATACACAGTGGATTTCCCCAAGCCATCTCAATAATGGCCTATGGACTTCTCTTTTAGGGAATTATCCAAGCCTTTTTTAAACCCCGCTAAGCTATCTGATTTCACCACATTCTTCGGCAGTGAATCCCAGTTTAATTACACGTTGTGTGATGAAATCATTTCTCCCGTTTGTTTTAAATCTACTGCTAAGTAGCTTCATCGCATGTCCCCTAGTCCTAGTATTTTTGGAAAGAATGAACAAGTGATTCACATCTACCCTTTCCATTCCACTCAATATTTTATAGACCTCTATCATATCACCCCTGAGCCATCTCTTCTCCAAGCTGAAGAGCCCTAGCCGCTTTAGCCTTTGATAGGGAAGTTGTCTCAAACCTTTTTATCATTTTCATCGCCTTTCTCTGTACCTTTTCTAATTCTGCTATATCTTTTTTTGAGAGATGGCGACCAGAACTGCACACAGTATTCAAGCTGTAGCCATACCATAGAGCGATACAAGGGCATTTCATCTTTGTTTTCCATTCCTTTCTTGATAATCTCAATATTCTATTTGTTTTCTTAGCCACTGCTGCAAATTGAGCTGAGGGTTTCAACGTATCCTCAACAATGATACCTAGATTCTTTTCCTGGGCAGTGACTCCTAACATAGAAACTCAGCATCACAGAGCTATAGTTCGGGTTCATCTTTCCCACATTCATCACTTTGCACTTGCTCATATTAAACATCACCTGCCATTTTGATGCCCAGTCTTCCAATTCCTGTCCTGGTCCCTCCATGTCTCCTAACCTTCAGAACTGTACCTCTAGCTTTTTTCAAGTTATCAGGGGGAGGGGGAGGAAGGGAGCAAAGCATAGGTAGGGCCCCATATTTAGAAAATATGCTTGATAGGAAAGTCTTATTAATGCTGATGATTGACATTATAGAAAAGCACAAGCCCTTTAGTTCACCGGGGCTTTTTTCCTTTCTGTTGTTTGAATATTTTGTAGACTAGGAGTAGTCAGTGCTGTACATTTGGTGGAATATTTTTGTATGCTTTTTAAAAAAAATAAATATTTCCTTATAACAAGTGTCTTAAATACTTTTTGAGAATTATGAAAATAACATACAGAGGAATTCTAGGTAGATATTAATCTCATACTCTAAAATATATATATGTTTTTTCTATAGATGGACTGAACTTACAACACCGGCAATTCCTTAATAAGTTTAAACTTCTTTGCGCTATCGCTCTCGCTTCCCCCTGTTACCAAAATGGCATTTGTTGCTACACCGGGGCCCACTGTGGTTGATCAAACAACCTTGATGAAAAAATACCTTCAGTTTGTGGCTGCTCTGACAGATGTTAATACACGTAAGTTGATTTTGCATGTCTAATGAATCGTATGTACGCTGCAGGTTTCTTTAATTGACTGACTTGCGTGTTGCAGATAAGAGCCAGGGCATGCTTACTTATATTGTAATCTTCTAATTTTGCAAGGGGTTTCTTTCTGCTCTTCTGAGCTGCCCGTTCTGCTGGAACTGGCTTCTTCTAGGCTTGTAGTGTCATGAGCTTATTTTTACCTACATCAGGGATGTCAAAGTCCCACCTCGAGGGCTGCAATCCAGTCGGGTTTTCAGGATTTCCCCAATGAATATGCATGAGATCTATTAGCATACAATGAAAGCAGTGCATGCAAATAGATTTCATGCATATTCATTGGGGAAATCCTGAAAACCCGACTGGATTGCGGCCCTCGAGGAGGGACTTTGACACCCCTGACCTACATAGTCCAACCATCGCAATACCAGTCCTTGGCCAGGTTCCTTTTGGCCAGAGTATCTGCACATTTTGGGCCTGATTCTCAAAACAGCGTCCCAATTGTAGGCGCCGGTAGGCATCCTAATGCCATCTGACAGACCAATTGGGAAGCATGTTTAAAAAAATTGATGCAGCAAATGATGCCTACAATGTAGACATGTAACTAGCGCCTACAGATGCCTAAGGTTGGTGTAGACATGACTTACACCGGAAGGGGCCTTAGGCATTCCTAGGTGTGCCTAGGCGCGAGTCAGACGCCTTAAATGTAGGCCTGTAAACTTTTTTGAACTCCGTCACTGTTTTCCTCTTTCTCATTAACTGCATTAGGGCTGCTTTGCATTGGGATTGAGGTATATAAATGTGTAAATATAGTGTAAATTATAAATTGCATGGTCAGTGCTACCCTGTTTCCCCGAAAATAAGACCTGTCCTAAAAATAAGCCCTAGCATGATTTTTAAAGATGCTCCTAATATAAGCCCCACACCAAAAATAACCCTAGTTAAGATCGACCCCCAAAGACCCCCTCCCCCTGAATGTACCCAACACTTTCTGATTCCATCCCTGACACTAGTGCTCCTGATTTGCTGAAAAAAATTGGATTTGTCGATTCAGCAACTCCCAACCTTCAGCTGTTTTACGAGGCCTCGGAGCAGAGGTATGTCGATCTCACGGTTGCGAGGGTTGGTGGGGTTCTGCTGCACAAGGGGATAGGTTAGAGGGGAGGAATGATGCTGCACTTGGTGGGGGTGGGGTGGAAGAAAGGAAAGAGGAAGAATTGGGGTAGAGGAGAGGAAGGGAGACATGATTGTTTACATGAAAAAAATAAGACATCCCCAAAAATAAGCCCTAGTGCGTTTTTTGGACCCAAAATTAATATGACATACTGTCTTATTTTTGTGGAAACACGGTGTGTGTGTGTATATATATATAATTTTTTTTTTTTTTTTAATGAAATCTATTGCTGCACCACTTCTTTATATGGGTTTATATTCTTGTGGTTAGATGTAGGCTCTGACAGTTCATTCTTCTCTTATTCTCACCTATGTTGCCTGTCTGGGCTGCCGAAGGAGTCTAGCAGCATGCTAGGCTAGTTGTAGTCCCCTCTTTGCATCCTCACTTTTACAATGGCAGCATAAAAATCAATTCAGTTAAATTGTTTTCAGTGTGGAAAAAGCAAAATGATGAGACTTATGTTCTTGAGCCCTAAAGAAATCTTGCTAGTGTGCTTGGGTGGTATGCGATGATTTGCTTGGGAGGTTTGCAAGGTGTATGTGTGTGTGCATGCAGGTTTCAACGGGCGATGGAAGCAAAACTGATAAGATCTGATTGCCTCCTTTCCACTCTTCCCAGTAGAGAGTTGTGCGGGGACAGAAGTCAATCCGTCCCCTTCCGTCTCCGCTGGAATCAAATCCACCTCTGTCTGTCCTCGCAAGTAATCTCTTCTATCCCCATAAACTTCAGGAGTACTTATTTGATTTAATAATGCTGCTGTTTTAGAGGCTCTGGGGGAGACCCATTTACAAGAGACTTTAGTCATTTGGAAATATTAATTGGGAAGAACACATACTTTGTAAATGGGTCTCTAACAGAGCCTCTAATGTAAATATAAATGCTCCATCTGATGAGGATCTTGAAGCTAAATCAGCTGAAGACTTCCTCTGAAGGTAGCCAAACATCCCTTTTACCAAGTTTGACAGGCAGCAGCAACATCCCTAAGCCACAGGTGCTGACACCTCAGTGGCACAAGGATTTTTCCAGCAACTGCTATGCTTGGTAGAAGGGAGTTCCAGCCACCATTGGAGGAGGACCTCAGCTGGCGGTGCTTGGGGATCTCCACCACCTAGGGTCAGAATACTTCAACACTAGCTAAATAAAACCAGAAATGATTTCCTTTTCTGTTGAACCCAATACAAAGACATCTGCTATATACATTTCCTAAAGCTAACGTATTTTGGTCAATAAATGCCTTTTTTTTTTTTTTTTTTTAAACTTTTGTTGTCTGGAGATTTATTTTTCCATCAAGTTGGTTTCAGTTTCTCTTTTTTCTGCTTTCCCGTCTTCTGCAAATTCTTCTTTGGTTGCTGTACATTGGTTCCTCCTACCATGGTCTAGCATTTCTCCCTCCCATTGTACAGCCCTTCTGTCCTGGATCAATCTCCCTCTTTTTCTCCTCCCCACCCCTGCACAGCATTTCTTCATCTCTCCACCCCTATGTACAGCATGTCTCCTTCGCTCTCCTTGTCTACCATCTCTTTCTCTTATTCCCTCCCTTACTGCAAAGTGAGTGGGGAAAGAGAGCGACTGATCTAGAGTGCATCTCTCCCACCCCCTCTACTGCCACGTCCAACATTTCTCCCTCTCTCATCCCTCTGACCCTGTGCAGCATCTTTTGCCCTCCCCACCCGTCCCATGCCCACCATTTTCCTTGTACACCTCTCTAGCACCATGCTGTATCTCTCCTCCATTTCCTCCACCACCATGTCCAACATTCCTCCCTCTTGCATCCCTTCCCATCTGTCCCGCTGTTCCCTCTCCACCACCACCTCATTGAACATTTCTCCCTTCCTTATACATCTTTGTCACTCCTCTCCTATCACCATGTCCAATAATTCTCTCTTACTCCCTGTGCCCAACAATTCTCCTATTCTATGCCTTCCCCCACCTCAGCATCTCTTTCCCTCCCTCCCTCCATTCTGTTTCCCAAGTTCGTGCTCCCCTCCCGTGGTGTGTACCTGTCTCCTGGCAGCCTCCTCCACACTTGTTTCTTCCCAGAGCTTCAGGCGGTGGTTCCAACATACTGCCTGTGACTGACCCTGAAGCCTTCCCTCTGACGCTTCTCTGACATCAAAGGCAAGGCTTCTGGGTCAGCTATGGGCAGCATGTTGGAACCACCGCTTTTGGCTTTGGGAAGAAACAGGTGTGGCTGCCTGTAAGGAAGGAAGAGGAGGCTGCCAGGAGACAGATACACATTGCGGGAACTCTGCAAGAGATGCATCCTTGCAACCTTGGGGAGGGGATGTGTATGTCCCCATAGACCCAGGGAGAAATCCCGCAGGATCCCCATCAGCCCTGTTCCCATGCAACTCTCTACTTCCCAGTGCCTTGCCTTTCTTCCTTTCCGAGTGCTCTTTAATTCTGAAATGTAGATTTAATTTTCTTCTGCTTGTTTCCACATCTTTCAGCTGATGAAACAAAGTTGAAAATGATGCAAGAAGTGAGCGAAAATTTTGAGGTAGGTCTTATCAGGCTCGTGTGGGAAGATAGCCAGACTTAAATCACCAAACTTTTGACCCTCAACTCCTCTGTTTTTCTTTTTTTTTTCCCTTTCTTTTTATACATTTGTTACAATTTAAATAACAAACTTAAAGGAATATCCATTACATTATCAGCATAAAAATGCTGTAAAAAAAATAATAGTACAAAGAAATTTAAACCAGTGATCTAGTCCTCATTATTTGGCCAGCTAGTTCTGCGGCTAAAGAAAAAATAACTTAAGGGCTCCTTTTACGAAGCCATGTTAGCGGTTTAACACACGTAATAGCGTGCGCTAATGTGCTGGCCGTGCTAGCCGCTACCGCCTCCTCTTGAGCAGGCGGTAGTTTTTCGGCTAGCATGGGGGTTAGCGCATGATAAAAAGTCATGTGCGATAAAGCTGCTAACGCGGCTTCGTAAAAGGAGCCCTAAAACAAATATATAACATGTGGCAGACAGAAAAACATGTGGCATACTTTACAGTGTCAACTGAGCTTCCTCCCAGATCTGTAAAAGTAAATTAAGAAATCCCTTGTATTGGTTTATCTTTAAGAAAATCTTCCAACTGGACTGGATCTAGAAACACATATCTATCACTCGCATGTGATATAAGGCATTTACAAGGAAATTTTAGAAAAAAGGTTGCACCCACCGCTAGAACCCTAGGCTTAAGAGTAGGAATTGCTTCCTTTTTAACTGGGTCTGCTTTGATACATCGGGAAAAATCAGGGCTGTGGAGTCGGAGTCGAGGAGTCGGAGGAAATTTCGGGTACCTGGAGTCGGAGTCAGAAGTGCAAAAAACTGAGGAGTCGGAGTCGGAGTTGGAACATTTATCTACCGACTCCATTTTTGAACTTGGCATACCAATCACGAGCGATTCTTTCAGCTCTAGCACTCACTATATATATACAGCACAAATGTTGCGAGCAGCTTCTGCGGCCTTAGAACCTTGATTAAAAGCAAAAAGAAGGTGGTGTCGAAAATGCTCATTTCTCTCAACTTGACATTCCATTTTAACGATCTGAAAATTAACCAGTGCTGTGGAGTCGGAGTCGGAGGAAATTTCGGGTACCTGGAGTCGGAGTCGGAACATTTATCTACCGACTCCATTTTTGAACTTGGCATACCAATCACGAGCGATTCTTTCAGCTATAGCACCCACTATATACACAGCACAAATGTTGCGAGCAGCTTCTGCGGCCTTAGAACCTTGATTAAAAGCAAAAAGAAGGTGGTGTCGAAAATGCTCATTTCTCTCAACTTGACATTCCATTTTAACGATCTGAAAATTAACCAGTGCTGTGGAGTCGGAGTCGAGGAGTCGGAGTCGGAGGAAATTTCGGGTACCTGGAGTCGGAGTCAGAAGTACAAAAAACTGAGGAGTCGGAGTCGGAACATTTATCTACCGACTCCATTTTTGAACTTGGCATACCAATCACGAGCGATTCTTTCAGATATAGCACCCACTATATATACAGCACAAATGTTGCGAGCAGGTTCTGCAGCCTTAGAACCTTGATTAAAAGCAAAAAGAAGGTGGTGTCGAAAATGCTCATTTCTCTCAACTTGACATTCCATTTTAACGATCTGAAAATTAACCAGTGCTGTGGAGTTGGAGTCAAGGAGTCGGAGGAAATTTCGGGTACCTGGAGTCGGAGCCTGAAGTACAAAAAACTGAGGAGTCGGAGTCGGAACATTTATCTACCGACTCCACAGCTCTGGGAAAAATAGAAACTCGTTGACCACAAAACAGAACTTGTTTCTTCATAAGATACAACTTTAAAATAGCTTGCTTTTCTAGTTCTGATTTAAACGCTACTAACAAAGTAGCACGTTTTGTTATTGTGTCCTTAGATGACGACTCTATTTTTCTGTTGTCCGACTCTTACCGATATTAGCCTTTAAATTTTTTGTTCCGGATCTAAAGTACTAGTAAATATAACTTTGATAGCCAGGATAAAGATATTATACACACACACTATAAAATGATACATTTACCATATAATGTTATTTATTTTGAAGCTGGAGTTGGTACATTCTAATCAATTCTGTCTGCCCAAAATTGCTTCCGACTTCACAATCCTATTTAACATCTGTGGACGGGTTCAGATTTTAGATTCCGATGCAGACTGTGAATGTGTCTGCAGATTTTCAGAGTTTTTAGATTTGGATGGGTTGAGACATGGGGAAGGTTATTTTGAAGGTAGACTTGAGAAGTGGTGAGTTAGACTTGGGGAATATATGGGACTTTGTCTTTCACATGGATCAAAGAAGATGTAGATGGCGCGTGAACCTCCGTGCTCTTTAGAAATAGTGTTAGTGAACCAGATGTGAGCAGTAACTCATATGTGGCCATTTCTTTTCAGTGAGTCTGAAACTTGACAAATTTTATAGTCCTTAAGAAGCATGCACATAGCTAGTGAAGGAACGAGCCCTTGGAACAACATGTGGAATTTTGTCTTATGGCTTTGGCAATGACCGCACACAAACCTGTTGTAGCTCCTGGATCTGAGAAAGAAGTTGGGTGTGGGATTTTTGTCAATCTTGCCTGGTCATGGATTGCCAACGATTGGTTGTCTACTGTTTACAGTAGGACGAGAATATTTGGTACTGGTTGTTGGGTTGGATGTGTCAAAAGAAGTAGGTGAAAAGTCAAAATAATGAAAAAAAAAAATTTTTTTTTTTTTAAATTCTTTATTCATTTTAAATTCATCATCAAGTGTAACCAATTATATCAGTATATAACAACATGTATCACTTGAAATTCTTACACAAATAATCATAAAATATAAAAATTATCCCCCCTCCCACCCATTCATCTTCAAGTACTACAAATAAACATAATTCAAATAAAAAACAAAACTTATTTAAAACAATCAAATTTTCTCCCCCCAACCCCCCCCAAATAAAAATATATATATCTATCAAAAGGAAAATGATGTTCACTCATTACAATAACTTTCTAGTGGCCCCCAGATCTTCTTAAAATTATCATAATTACCTTTCTGCAAAGCAATTGCTTTTTCCATTTTATAAATATGACAAAGTGAATTCCACCAAAACGAATAACTAAGATTAGAATAATTTTTCCAATTACTAGTAATATGTTGGATTGCAACCCCTGTCATTATTAATAAAAGTTTGTTATTATGGGATGAAATTTGACTTTTACTCCTCATAGACATACCAAACAGAATAGTATCATAGGATAACGCGAAAAAAAAAATTTGAGTGAATCTCATGGCTGTGGTGATGTTAACTTTTTTCTTCTTTTAGAATGTGACATCATCACCCCAGTATTCCACCTTCCTGGAACACATCATCCCCCGATTCCTCACATTCCTGCAAGACGGAGAGGTTCAGTTTCTGCAGGAAAAGTCCGCTCAGGTATCTCATCCCAATCTGTGAATGAATGCCAAGATGCCAAAGCATGTGTATAAATGCTACCCTCTCCCAGTTCACGTTTACTTTAATGAATGAGTTCAAACTCAATGGCAATGAATGGTAAGACCAATAATGAAAAATAGTTGTAAGCTTGAGTAGAAGCACAGTAGTTTTTAGATCCAAATTACGAACGTGGTAATTTTTCTGAGGTTGAATTCAAGACTCGCTGTGTATTATTGGAATGCAAGTTTCCAATGCTTAGGTTGTGATATTTTACTTACAAATTGTTTTTTTGTTTTTGTTTTTCAGCAATTACGAAAACTAGTCCTTGAAATAATTCATCGAATTCCAACCAATGAGCACCTTCGACCCCATACGAAAAATGTTTTGTCTGTGATGTTCCAATTTTTGGGGGTATTTGCTTTTTGTCGTGCTTTCTAATGAATAAATCTTTATCAGACATGCTTTATTCTTCTGGGGGATGGCATGAGTGGACAGTGAGCATGGACACAATAGTTGGCAAGCGAGTTTCACGTAGCGTGCACCGGCTGGCCAACTCGGGGTTAAAGTGGGAGTGTTTACCACCTTTTACATTAACGCTCTTCAGATATGGTGAGACAACAATTACATTAGTGCGTCACCTCCAAAACAATTGGTGGGAAATCCCTCAGTGTTGCATAAAATTTTTAGTTATAGGTTATTGGATGGTAAAAAAAATTCCTGTGTTAAAATGCACTCTTTAGCAAAACGGCCCCTTAATGATGTGAATAGTGTTAAATGTTTGGGGGGGGGGGTTTGGGGGAGGGGCAGGAGGGTTAGGTGCCTATTTATTTAGGCATCTACCCTTAGGTGCCTTTTATAGAACGGAAGCAAAAAGACTGAGAAGCGCTTTAACCCCCCCCCCCGGAAAGAAGGCTTTAATAACAATCAAAAATAATAATAGTGAAAAAAAATGCAAAAATCACTGTCTATGCTGGAAGCAATGTTGCTCAGAAATAGGGCTCCTTTTACTAAGGTGTGCTAGCGTTTTTAGCGCCCGCAGGATATTACCGCGCACTACGCGGCTAGAACTAACGCCAGCTCGATGCTGGCGTTGGGGTCTAGCGCCCGCGGCAATGTAGTGCGGGTTATTTTGCGCGTTAATGCCCTAACGCAGCTTTGCCAAAGGAGCCCGTAATTCAACTTAGTTGAATCCCATTGGGTTCAAATCGCCGCTTTATCACCACTCTTAATTCTGTGACACATGGCTATGTATGATTATTTTTATCAATAAGCCAGATTTTATGCTGCTCTCCTGGACTGGTTCATCCTCATTTGGAATACTTAAATTGCACTATGGAATCGGTCCCTTCTTTTCCCTCCAACAAGTGTCCTTTGTCCACTATAGAATGTGCAGTAATACTGCATTGCTGAGAATCTGGTTTCTGAGCACTGGATAGTCTGGTAAACACTGCTTTCGGGTTTGAACTTTTACAGATTAGAAATTATGGTTGGCTTTCAGGTTGGCAAAGTGTTAAAAAAAAAATCTCCTTTTTTTTTTTTTACAAATTTTTAGACCGAGAATGAGGAGAATGTGCTCATTTGCTTGAGGATTATCATAGAGTTACACAAGCAGTTCCGACCTGCTATTACTCAAGAGGTGAGTTTAGCAGCATGGCTGGGAGTTAGGGGCATGAACCAGGATCATGTATTTCATGCTGTCCTGGAGGGATCTGTCCTTTGCCGTCTCGTAAATGTATATGTGTTGAGTTAAGAACATAAAAACTTAAGAATTGCCATACTGGAACAGACCGAAGGTCCATCAAGCCCATTGTCCTGTTTCCAACAGTGGTCAACCCAGGTCCCAAGTACCTAGCAGAAACCCAAGGAGTAGCAACATTCCAGAGCTGAGATTGTGATGTCATAATGTCTCATTCCATCAATGCATATTTTAAGAAATTGTCTCTGTTGTCCCTGAGAAGGTGTGGCTCACTAGTAGAGCTGGTGCCTCCGCATCCAAAGGTTGCGAGATCAAATCCCAGTGCTGCTCCTTGTGACCCTGGGCAAGCCACTTAATCCTCCAGTGTCCACTGATTTGAAATGCCAAAGCCACAAAAGGCGGCATACAAGTCCCTATTCCCTTTCATCAAGCCCAACTCAGGTCCCAAGTAGCAGGCAGAAATTTGAAGAGTAGGAGTAGCAACATTCCAGAGCTGAGATTGTGATGTCATAATGCCTCATTCCACCAGTGCCTAAGAGCCAGCCTCATCAGTGATGTCACAATGGCTTGATTGTCCTATTCTCAGCTCACATAAGAATTGCTATGCTAGGACAGACTGAAAGTGTGGCTCACTGGTAGAGCTGCTGCCTCTGCACCCAGAGGTTGTGAGATCAAATCCCAGTGCTTTTCCTTTTAGTTTTTTTTTTTCAAGTTTTTATTAGGATTTTATATACCGCCTATCAAGGTTAAGCGGTTTTATAATCAGGTACTCAAGCATTTCCCTATCTATCCCGGCGGGCTCACAATCTATCTAACGTACATGGGGCTACGGAGAATTAAGTGACTTGCCCAGGGTCACAAGGAGCAGCGCAGGGTTTGAACCCACAACCCCAGGGTGCTGAGGCTGTAGCTTCAACCACTGTGCCACACACTCCTTTTAATATAGAATGTGCACTTAACCCTCATTGCTTTAGTGCCTAAATTTAGGCGACCTTTGGAAACTTACCCCCTTCATGTTCTCTCTACCTTTAGACGGCTTCAGTGGCTATAAAGATCCAAAAGTGGCATTTTATTCCAGTGACAGCAGAAAATGGACACAATCTGTGTCCGACCTTTAGATTCTCTTCCTGAAAACCTTAAATGCACACAGTTATTGTAGCTAAAACCAGTGCGATAACTATCCATATTTTAAGAAATTGTCTCTATTGTCCCTGGGAAAGTGAGGCTCACTGGTAGAGCTGCTGTCTCTGCACCCAGAGGTTGTGAGATCAAATCCCGGTGCTGCTCCTGGTGTGACCCTGGGCAAGTCACTTAATCCTCCAGTGCCCACAGCTTTGAATACCAAAGCCACAAAAAGGCAGTATACAAGTCCTCATTCCCTTTCCCTACTTGTGTTTGACCTCTCCTTTATTTTGGTAGAGGTGACGACACAGGAGGCAAGTTAGGGCTTCCCCTGGAGTCTGAATCGGTGCTGTTGTGGAATGTTCTGATTAATCCTGTTTAAATGAAACGCAATTTGCGTTTGATCTGGTTGACCATTGCTGACATTCTGATTTTCTAGATTCATCTCTTTCTGGATTTTGTGAAGCAGATTTACAAGGACCTTCCGAAAGTGGTGGTATGTGCATGCCAATACATTTTCCTATTTGATAATTTTTCATTTTGTGTATTCACCTTTTTGGGAAGAAATTCCACGGGTTGATTTATAGAAATGAAGCAGAGAATATTTTCTTGCCATGGTAGTGAGTACGTTAAAATAACAAGATGGCAATGGCATGACATCAGAGCCCTCGTTTCAAAAGGGCTTTGCCGCTGATAGAAAATACAGAATTGCCTGCTGGAAATAGTTTCAGTGAACATCTTACACTGGAGGAAACGTTCAGTATTTGCTTCTGAATGAGCATTTCATCTTCCTGACACTTTAGATCCATGCAATAACAGTACATTATCTGGATGTCCAATTATTTGGATTACTTATCCGGATTGCTTTGGGTGTCTCGGTTTATATTTGAGTTCCCCCTGAAATACCATTCCTATCACCCTCCCTCCCACTAGTGTTCTTTCTCTGCTTCTGCCGCCACTGCCATCAGCCCAGCACCCCCCCTCTCAAACTGGGAGACTTTCCCCCACTGTCAGCATGCCCCTTACAAGAGAAGAGAGTGTTCCCCCTCCCTCCCAGACCCAGAGGAAGGACCTCAGGCCTACCTTGTGTCTATGGTGGTCTAGGGGGGCGCGCTGGGGCAGGAGCAATTCCCACTCTCCTGCCCATGCTTTTTCAGTGACGAAAATAGCTGCTGAGACTTCCAGTGACAGTCTTGTGAGGCTGAGTAGCATTTTAAAATATGCTGGCTGCTGTGGGTTACCGTATACACTCAAATATAAATTGAGATTTTTGGGCCCAACAAAAGGGGTCTCTATTTATATTCGGGTCCTGCCCCCTTCCCAAACCAGTTGCAGGCCTTTGTCAGGCCTGCCGTGAGACCTGGTGGTCCAGCGGTGGCCGGATCAGGAGTGATTTCTCCCATCTCCTGTCCTGGCTGACTCTTACCTTTTTGAATCCCTAGTGGTCCAAAGGTGTACCAGGCAGGAGCAAACTTTCCATGCTCCTGCCCCGCATAGAGCTACTCCCTGAATGCATGCCCTGAGTCCTCGCTTAACTTGTGAGAACTCGCTGTAGCCTTTTTGGGAGCGGCTCAGCACCGGATAGGAGCAAGGTAAGCTCATTCTTGCCCAGTACACTGCTGGGCTGCGAGAACTTTAGGCGGCAGCCATTCAGGGAGGGGCTCAGTGCGGGGCAGGTGCATGGAAAGCTTGCTCCTCCCTGGTACACCACTGGATCACCAGAGATTGAAAAAGGTACGTGGTGGGAGGCGGGAGGGAAGCAAAAAAAAAAAAATAGGCAGAGTTGGTCGGGGTAGGAGACCGGAAGGATACTTCCTGTTTCGGCCTACCAGGTCATACGGTTGGCCCATTGAAGACCTGCAGGACATTGGGAGAGAGGGGGGGACAGGCTACAGGGCAGGGAGGGGAACTGGGTGCAGAGCCTGGTGGAGGGAAGGGACCTGAGAGGAGAGTCTGGCAGGGAGGGAGGAGGGCTGGGTGCAAAGCCTGGTGGTGGGGGGGAAGGGAGGGAGGACAGGCTGGAGAGCCTGGCAGGGAAGGAAGGGGCCTGGGTGCAGAGCCTGGCAGAGAGTGAGGGGAGCTGAGTGCAGATCCTGGCAGAGGAAGGGGGGGGCAGGGCACATGAATATTAAAATCCCTTCCCCTCCTTCTTATTTTCGAGTCAACTTTTTTTTCCTCCTTTTGAGGGGGGGGGGAAGGTACCTCGTCTTATACTCTGATTGACTTATATTTGAGTATATACGTTAAATATTACCTTTTGTGGGTCAAACTGTTGTTTGCTGCTCATGAAAAGGGACCTATTTCTGCCCTGTAGGTTGCCACTGAATTTCCTAGAATATTTTTTTTTTTCATGTAGATTACTAATAGTTATTTGAAAAATTGGGATTAGTGAACTGGTTGTCTCTTTTCTGCATGTAGAATCGATACTTTGAGAATCCTCAGGTGATCCCGGAGAATACTGTTCCTTCTCCAGAAATGGTGGGGATGGTTACAACAATTGTGCTAAAGGTTAATCCTGAGCGGGAGGACAGTGATACAAGACAAGTGAGTTTATGGGCTACTTTCAAGATGATTGCGTGGAAACTTTAAAGGCATATTGAGAATTTAAGCACCAAGAATGTGCTTATATGACCAGAACTCTGGCATATGCGCAAATATCTATGCACATACAGTATAATCTCGTTATAATGGACTTGCTTATAACGGACGAGGTCCGCTGGTTCTGGCCGAGCGCCATTATAAACATACAGAAAATCATTGAATATAGCGGACTCCCATATAACGGACTTTCGGATATAACGGACAACTATTTTGGTCCCGAGAGCCACTTTTAGCTCTAGTTTTCTTCGGCTATAATGGGCATGCAGGCTCCGCCTACAAGGCGCATGGCATGCCGGTGATATAGTATCAAAATTCAGCCCAGAAGAAAATGACTGAGTATTTTTCTTTCCAGTACCTTGCAACATAATGCTTTACAACATCTTTTAGTGTTCTGGTTTTCCAATCATTTCATGCCATACCAATGTTTTGCTGAATTTTGTTCTTGATGTTATGCTTGTGCAGTGACTGTTGTTCATTGATTGAACGTTGTTTCAAGTTGACCTAAATAAAGTTTAAAAAAAAATGCAGCTCTGGATGTAACGGACTCTGGATATAACGGACCTTTTTCCAGGTCCCTTGAAGTCTGTTATAACGAGATTATACTGTACATATAATTTGAGGTTGAGGGGTGGTAGATTCAAGAGCAATGTTAGGAAATTCTACTTTACGGAGAGGGTGGTGGATACCTGGAATGCGCTCCCGAGAGAGGTGATGGAGAGGAAAACGGTAACCGAGTTCAAAGAAGCATGGGATGAACACAGAGGATCTAGGATCAGAAAATAAGAGTAAATAGTGAAGAACTAAGGCCAGTACTGGGCAGACTTGCACGGTCTGTGTCTGTATATGGTGGTTTGGGGGAGGATTGGCTGGAGAGGGCTTCAATGGCTGGGAGGGTTTAGATGGGATGGAGTAGGTTTTAACGGAGATTTCGGCAGTAGGAACCCAAGCACAGTACAGGGTAAAGCTTTGGATTCTTGCCCAGAAATAGTTAAGAAGAAAAAATTAAAAAAATTTAAATTGAATATGGTTGGGCAGACTTGATGGACCATTTGGGTCTTTATCTGCCGTCATCTACTATGTTACTATGTTACATGCCAATTTTCTGGCTAAATGCTATTCGATTAAGTCTTCACACCTAAACTGTACATTTTATTTGCCCTACTGATATAGTAGTCGCTTAAGAAAAGTAGATGTCTTCTTTCCTTTATAGAATAAGGTCCAAATCGGCGCAATCTTGGCACCTAAATATTGCAATGCCAATATATTCATCATTCTCTCAATCTATGTATGCAGTGGATCATTTTTTTATTCATTAATTCGCAACGACCAAGACGTAACTAATTTGTTTGCTTTTCTATTGGTAAAGGGTCATTTATACAAGAGCTATTTTCAACGACTCCTATCTTTTGGGGCAGCTTCTTGTGATAAAGCGTTTGTAAATCTGTTAGTTAGCTCCAGGTTGACTTGTATTTGTTTTAAGTCGGTTTGGGGAATAGCCCCTACCTATCTCTTACCTCATTTCGTGCTAGGATAACCAGAAATTGTAATTTTTTTGCCTATCCAAGGATCACTGGTTGTAAATACAAGTCCTTTATGGACAGAATTTTCATGTTTCAAGCATGCAAACAGCAGTCTTGGTTGGGCAATTACACCAACAGAGCCAGGTTGACTTATGGTGCATTTCGGAAAGAAATTAAGATTGCATTGTTTGACAGATTTATCTCCTAAACAGAAATTATTTTAAAATTAATAATTCTATACTGATTATTTTTGAGAAACATGTTGTACTTTTACTATTTGTATTCTGTAATTCGCTGATTGTCCAGTTCTCCAGTGAAAACAGCTTAGAAGTCGTAAGATTGTGGCGGTATAGAAAAATAAAGTTATGTTATATTATGTTTAAATGGGACATTATGTGCTGCATAATTAAAAGGAATAATGCATTTGTTATTAGAACCTTAAAACATTTCTGAAAATGCATCTCTGAAATTCGACCACATCACAGAGGCATATCATGACTCACATTGGCTCCCAATACAAGCGAGAATACACTTCAAATTTTACTGCCTACTGTTTAAAGCAATAAATGGAGACAGCCCAGCCTATTGGAACAATCGACTAGTTCAATCCACCTCAACCAAACATAGGAGAATCCACGCACCAAATGTCAAAAGGAAAAAAACTGTACGACAGACTCCTAGCCCCTCGAGCTGCAACACTTGACCAACAACTCTACAACCTATTAACCGCGACCACAGACTACAAAACCTTCAAAAAAGAAATAAAAACCCTTCTATTCAAAAAACACATAAAACCGAATTAACTCAATCAGAAATGTCCCAAGCATCATCTGCAACTACTCCATATATACTTCTAATACCATGACAATTCAAATGTAATCCTTAGCAACTCAAAGAAATGTACAAACTACTGCCTAAATACTTCTAATGTCCTGACTAACCGCTTGTAATCCGCCTTGAACTGCTAGGTAATGGCGGGATAGAAATCCCTAATGTAATGTAATGTATTTTTGTTTTCCAGCATTCCATAATCCCTAGGGGTTCCCTGTCCTTGAAAGTACTGGCTGAGCTGCCCATCATTGTAGTCCTTATGTACCAGGTGAATATCATGTGTTATGAAAACCAGCAGAACAAAACTGATTTCTTTGTTAATAACTGATTTATCATGTTTTATTTTCTATGAAGTCTTTGTCCATGTGATTCTCAATTTGGACTAGTTCTCGATTGATTCATTTTGGGGCAAATTCTATATACAGTATACCCTGTTTCCCCGAAAATAGGACCTATCCTGAAAATAAGCCCTAGCATGATTTCTAAAGATGCTCATAATATGAGCCCTAGTTAAGATTGACCCCTGAAGCCCCCCAATGTCCCCGATACTCCCTGACTCCATCCCTGACATTAGTGCTGGCTGAAGCGCTGAAAAAAAAATCAGACTCGTCAATTCAGCAATCCCCACCCTGGTGAGACCTGACATATATCTCTGCTCTGAGTCCTCCAAAAAGCTGCCGTTGCTGCTGTTGTTGGAGGCCTCAGAGCAGAGGTATGTCAGCCTCACGGTGGGAGGGTCAGTGGGGTTTTGCTGTACAAGTGGATGGGAGGGAGGGATAAAAAGATGCTGCACAAGGAGATGGGTGACAGGGGAGGAAAGATGCTGCACATGGGGAGGGGGAGAAAGGAAAGAGGAAGAATTGGCGTGGAGGGGAGGAAGGGAGAAATGATTGTTGTGCATGAAAAAAAATAAGACATCCTCCAAAAATAAGCCCTAATGCATTTTTTGGACCCCAAATTAATATAAGACACTGTCTTATTTTCGGGGAAACACGGTAGTATCCAAAAAATCATCACTGACTAGAATGGCATTTAGCGCTATTCTACAAAGTGCACGTACCTTTAATAGAATTGCGCTTAGCCCTTGAATGCATCATGTTACTTGGGCGCAACCATTTAGGCCAGCTAAAACCAGGCCTATATGGCTGCACCTATGTTTTGCGTGGATCGGGCATATTCTATAACAAGGTGCATAACGTTTAGGACCCCCCCTAGTCTGACCCTGGCCATGCCCTCTTTTCAGATTTGCGCGCTACAACTGGTGCATACTTTTTATAGAATTGTGCTGTCTGAGTCGTGTGCGTAACTTATAATTAGTGCCAATTAGCATTAATTATGTGGTGTTAATTGCCAAATATGTGTCAATTAGACCAACCAATTAAGTTGTGAACACAAATGGACTGTACGCACCGATTTGCGCGCACAACTTAAGGCACCATACGCAGAATTTGGGGGTTTATAATTTGTAAATAGCTGAAGCCCAGCGAGAAGTGGAAAAAAAATTTGACATTTTCTGGTTCGCTTGTGTTTTGTCATCTTTTTTTCCCCAGCTTTACAAACTGAACATTCATAATGTGGTAGCAGAATTTGTGCCGTTAATCATGAACACTATTACAATCCAGGTATCGCCAAATGCCAGGTAAGATCATTCTGTTTTCCTTTTTTCTAAAGATTGTTTGTTGGTTGAGCATAGACGTACCACTTGTCAGTATGTTCTCTACTGAAAGGGCTCAGCTGACTACATAAAAGCAAAAGAAATGTCATGCTGAATTTGACCAAGCGGGTCCATCGATCCCAGCATCTTGAATTTGACGATGGCCAGTTGAATTACTTGGAAGTACTTGGCAGATCTTGGGGGGAAGTTATCAAGCTGCATTAGGGTTTTAAAATCATGTTGTTTGCCCCTTAATGTGACTTAAAGGACCTTTGCGCTCAAGCTAAGAAATGCAAAATCATGCAAACCCCCGAGGGAACGCTACCGTTTAGGGGGGTAAAGAACTTGTGTGCACGAAAGAGGAAAGGGACTTGGATGTGATAGTATGTGATGATCTTAAGGTGGCCAAATAGGTTGAAAAGTTATCGGTGAAGCTTGGGTGCATAGGGAGTGGAATAGGCTTCTGAGCCTGTGTTCCAGAGCCAGCCAGAGTTGTGAGCTTATCTCCAATCTCTTGTGAAGGAAGAAAGCTAAAGAAATAGATCCATCAAGAAGTGGTGTGTGTCCCCTAAAAACTGATCTTGGAGAGGCTTCAAACTCAAGTCTCCTGTGTGGTCTTCTTTTGCACTGCCAGAGATTGTATCACCTGACACTTGGCATGTTGCTCTATTGTTCCTACAGCCAAGGATGTAAAAAGGAATGAAAGAAATTTTCCAGTTAGAAATCATCTGACTGGGGAAAAAGGTGATGTGTCTTTCCTGTTTGGCTCCTTCAGAATACAGTTTAGGACATACTTAAACACCCAACAAGAACATGTGTGGGAGACTGAATGCCAGTATTAATTCTCATAGGATCTCCAGCCCCCCATATGGAGAATGAAGTTAAGCTGTTTTTCCTCTGGCTCCATCCGCTGGCAGGAGGACATAACCCACTTATCTGGGCTAATCTTGCATGGACGATAAGAAAAATGCAAATTACACATCTAATGCATGTCTTAGGGCAAATGTAGTCCAAATCCTGCTGAATAGACTGGGATGGATGAAAGCAGTAACTCACATTTTAATTAAATTTCAGGCAACATAAATTGTACAACAAGGAATTATACGCTGACTTCATTGCTGCCCAGATTAAAACCTTGTCATTCTTGGCTTACATTATAAGGATTTATCAGGTAAGTGATCTTCTTCATTGGGTTTACCTCCATTACTGTCCCAAGTCACAGTATTTCCACCCAAATTGACAGAACAGACATGGGGGTGCTTTTTCTGTTAATAACTGTAACTCTTTAACTGTGCATATTTATATTTTGAAATGTTCCCCCCAAAAAGTGCAGTGTTAAGAACATACATTTTGATCAGGTGTCATAGACTTTTGCTTCTGCATCTCATGATTGGCATAAAGCTTGAGCTGGTGAAGTACTGGTGGTGGTGCTGCTGAAGAAGTAGCTCTTGTTAGAGCTGCAGACTGAGAACCAGAGAACCCAATTTCAATTCCTGCTCCCTCTACTGATGCGCTTTATCTTTGGGCAAGTCACTCTACCCTTCAAGGCCTCGGCCCTCTTTTACTATGCTGCAGTAGAGGTTCCTACCGCAGCCCGGGGCGCTAAATGCTCCAACACTCATGGGAATTCTATGAGCGTTGAAGCAGCATCTGTGTATTTGGTATTCCAGACCTCTACCATGGCTTATAAAAAGGGGGGTTAGTTTGCAGTCCACATGGGCAGGGAAATAACTTATGTACCTAAATTTATCTCGCCTTGAGCTTGGATTTGCAAAAGTTGAGCTATTAAATCTAAAGTCCAAATCCAGTTCCTTATGGCACATATATGGTTTATTCTGCTGTTGTTTAGGATCTTGTGGGAAAGCATTCCCAGCAAATGGTTAAAGGAATGTTGCAATTGCTTTCCAACTGCCCGCCAGAGACTGCCCACCTCCGGAAGGAGCTTCTCATCGCTGCAAAACACATTCTAACTACAGAATTACGGAACCGTAAGTGTTTGGGCAGGGGGTTTCAAATTTCAATCTCACAGTGCTGCAGGAATCTTGCATCCTGCCTTTTTTTGAAAGTAAAGTACGCAGGATAATGAATGCAGAAATCTTTAGCAGTGACATACGTAGTTCCTGTGTCTGCTCTTGGAGCACGAGGATTTAAGAGTGAAGTAATTTGTTGAGTTCACCCTTGGAAACAATAGTTAAAAGAGCTTTTTGGCTTGTAAACACCCATAGCTATAGAAACTAATTTGAAAAATTCCTTCATAATGACACGCACGCATTGGTTTTAAAATGATATTTAATTGACAAATGCCCCAATATGAGGGGGTGATGAAAAGTTCTCAGCCCAACCAAGAAGAGAATGACATGGTTCAATCAATGATCTAAAACTGCCAAAATATAGAATTTCATTTCTGGAAATCGGCGTTTAACGAAATAAGCTACTTTGGCAAAATAACGCTGAGAATTTAGGAAGTTGGTTGGTTGGGCTGAGAACTCTTTAGCACCCCCTCATAAACGTATTCTTCATATAAATGTTACAGGCACTACTTAGCTTTAGCAAATAACAGGATCCGCCAACAATAACCATGTTTCGCAAAAATATCGCCACTTCTGGGTGTGGTCCAAAATACCGCGTGCACTTCATTGCAATTGTGCAAAATGGCATCAGCCCAAATCAGACATTACAAGTTATTGTGCCCTGAAGCGGCGATATTTTTGCTAAACATGGTTATTTGTCAGCTGGCAGATCCTTTTGTTTGCTAGAGCTATGTAAATCTTATAACATTTAATAATTGAATAATAAGTATATTGGGGCATTGTAAGTCCGATGACAATGCAAGTGAGTCATGAGGCGAGAACGTTCATGTGAAAGAGTCAACATCAAAGTCTTCCGTATGTGTGTTAACATACATATATGCTAACAGCATTGGGATTTTTGAAAATTTGAAGTTATTAGCATCAAAAATTGGCTGGTTCTTGCAGGGTAACATGTCCCTTTATCGTGTTTGAAGCAACTTGGGGCCGGATCTAGTAAATTTAAAATTTATTCTACCTCAAAAAAAAAATTTTTTCTTCATTAACACCACTGCTATCTTGTTCTCACAAATACATATCAGAGCATAATAAAAAGAAATGAGAAGCTGAATCCAGATCCTTCATTCCAGATAAATGCGCACATTTTTTGGGGATTCTGATATTGAGGTCTTAAAACGCATGATATTGTGTGAGATGAGAAGACGATGATGAAGTGAAGGGGGAGTAACATTGGTGCTGCTATGTTTGCAGTTGAGCCTCTGGATTGAGTCTCTCATTTGTTTTTATTTTATTACGTCTTGATATTTATTTATGAATGTGGAGTAAAAGCGGATTAATGCAGAAAAAAAAGAGGTAGAATCAATTTTAAAAACTTTTTCCCCCCACAATTTTTTTTTTCACTTGTTAGGTAATAAAAGGTTTGTGGAAATTTGGGAATACTTATTCTGTTTTGTTACTTTTTGTTTTATTATGACCTTCCGTTTAACCAGCGTGCATCTCGCTCACGTACAATGCAAAAGGTGTGGAGTACCGCTGTCTGCTATGTAAGGCAGGATTTGACAGTTCACTGTAACTCTTCATTTTGAATTAATACAAATTATAATTTTCTACGTAGCACCCTCTAATTTGATCTGTGCTTTTCTTAGGGAGAGAATTTGCTATTTTTGTATGAGACATGACTGTTGGCGTTGCCATAGCTTGCTTGCTTGTTGATAAAGCATGTGTGTTGGTGTGTTAAGCGATGTGTGTTGTAATTACACGAGGCTTCGGTGCTGATGAGCTGTTCGATGATTATTTGCATTGCAGAGTTCATTCCATGCATGGACAAACTGTTTGATGAAGCTATATTAATTGGCTCGGGATATACTGCTCGAGAGACACTGAGGTAGGAGATTAAGCCTGCAATATGTAGTTAAAACTAATTTCAGTCTTGGATTTGATGGCTGCAAAGGTGCCAAATGTTTAGTGAACAGAAATTGATCAACTGCGTTGTTATGCTAACCTCTGATTTATTAGTGTGGACAAGCACATGGGATCTCTCAGGAAGAGGAGATAATGGATGCTGTGGATGGGCCATTTGGCCTTTATCTGCCCTCATGCTTCTATGACCTAAAGCTCTATGACCTCACAATGCAAGTGTTAAGAGCCTTAGCCTAGAAGGGGGAGAGTGTGACACAGTGGTTAAAGCTATAGCCTCAGCACCCTGAGGTTGTGGGATCAAACGCACGCTGCTCCTTGTGACCCTGGGCAAGTCACTTAATCCCCCCCATTGTGAACCCACCGGGATAGACAGGGAAAAATGCTTGAGTACCTGAATAAATTCACGTAAATTGTTCTGAGCTCCCCTGGGTATAGAAAACAGAATAAATAAATAGATATGATGTGCAGCCATGAAGTTATTCCACACTATCCTTGACATTTTTCATTTTTCAATGAGGCAAATGCATCTAGTAAATGGGCACAACTATAGGGAAACCAAGCCATTGTGACATCACTGATGAAATTGGCTCTTAGGCTTTGTGGAATGAGGCATTATGACATCACAGCACAAGGGGCAGCTGAAAGGTTCTCAGCCCAACCAAGAAGAGAATGGGGAGAGTGTGGTGTAGTGGTTCAAACCCACGCTGCTCTTTGTGACCCTGGGCAAGTCAACTAATCCCCCTATTGTCCCAGGTACTTTAGATTGTGAGCCCTGCCATGACAGACAGGGAAAAATGCTTGAGTACCTGAATAAATTCATGTAAACCATTCTGAGCTCCCCTGGGAGAACAGTTTAGAAAATAAAATAAATAAATACACTTCCCCCTCCCTATTCGCGGTTTCACATATTCGCAATTTTTTTTTTTTTTTGGGGGGGGGGGTACCTCCCCCATAGTTTAGGACGTTCCTGCCTCCCTCCAGCCTTCCTCCCGGCATCACGGCCTTACCTGGTGGTCTAGCGGGCTTTCGGGGCAGACTACGGGAACTCAAGGCAGTCACGATCTGCACGGGGCAGGAGCGTAGAAAGATCGCTCCTTCTCCGAAAGCCTGCTAGACCACCAGGTAAAGCCGGGATGCTGGGGGGGGAAGGCGGGGGTGAGTTAGAGTCGGACGAGAAGTTATTCGCAGTTTTTCTCAATTCGCGGTCCGGCTCTGCTCCTATCCCCCGCGAATACCGAGAGAGAAATGTATGCTTTCATTTCACTGGGCAAAGGAAATGATGAAAAGCCTATAGAGATCCAGCCAGATTTTTAATGACAGTGACATACCATGGGCTCTAAGTAGGTTTATTAAAGTATTATGCTTTTCCTTCCAACTTACAGGCCACTTGCTTACAGTACATTAGCAGATTTGGTGCATCATGTCCGGCAGCATCTTCCACTCAACGATCTCTCCCTTGCTGTCCAACTCTTTGCCAAGAACATTGACGATGAGTCGCTGCCCAGCAGTATCCAGACCATGTCCTGCAAGCTTCTGTTAAACTTGGTGGATTGTATCCGCTCCAAAAGTGAACAGGAAAATGGCAATGGCAGAGACATTCTCATGAGAATGCTGGAGGTATGGATTTACCGTATTTTCACTCATATACCGCGCACCCGTGTAAAACGCGCACACGGGTATAGCGCGCGGGGAACAGAAATTTATGGAATAAAATTTTAATATAGCGCGCACACGCGTATACCGCGCATGCTAAAACCTCCTCCCGCCTTCTCCGAACCGGCATCCTCCCTCCCCGCTCGCGAGCGAGACCAGAAGGCTTTGAGCATGCGCAAATGCTCAAAGTCTAGTTCAGCTCAGCACAGGAAGAAGGAGGATCTCTCTCGCACCGCCTAACCCAGCCCAACCCAACGAGGGAGGATCTTCGGGCACTGGCAGTGGCACATCCTGTGCATTGGTGCTGGTGCCGGTGCCAGTGCCCAATCGGGTAAGAGTTGTCTTTGCGGTGCTGGGGGGGGATGTAGGATCGCGGGGGAGGGGGGGTGACGCGAGCGGGGGGGAGGATGCCGGTTCGCAGGAGGGAATGCCGGATCAGAATGAAAAAAAAAATTAGTACAACGCGCTCACACATATAATGCACATAGTTATGCACGGTTTGTAAAATCGTGTATAACGCACGTGTTATATGCGTGAAAATACGGTACTGTTCTTTGTTCATATTTATAACTTGTCCATTTCTGCAGGCCCAAGGTGAGAGCGCATTACATCTGTCCGCAGAACAGATTAAAACCGGTATTGCATAGAACTAAAGACAAGGGCCCGGATTCTTTATATGGTGCCGATATTGACGGCTGCCAATCATCTAATCTAATCTAAAACTTAAGTTTAAATACCGCGTCAACACCTGAAAGGAGCTCGACTCGGTTAACAAAATGAATATCAAACAAAAAGATATAGAGCTCCTTTTACAAAGCCACGCGCGGAATAGTGCGCGCTAGCCGCAGCTGCCTCCTTTTGAGCAGGCGGTAGATTTTCGGCTAGTGTGCGTTAAAACGCTTAGCGCACCTTCGTAAAAGGAGCCCCTAGTAAAGTAGATGAACATGAAATAATCCCAACTTTTCTCATCGGTTGAAAAGAGATGGCTCGTTATCGACTAAAGAATGAGCTTATTTGGATACCCCAGGGCAATTATCAAAATACTTCTGAAATAATAAGGTTTTCATAGTCTTGCGGAAAATCTGAAAAGAAGTAAAGAGTTCTAATAGAGGAGGGAATTTCATTCCCGATCTCTGTAAATTTGTATATATTGGATCGGCAAAGCTTGCCAGTCGATTTTATACCCTTAAAAGACGGAAAAGAAAGTTTATATTTTTGAGTATTTCTTGAATCTGAATTTCGTTGTGCATTCAAATACAGAGGGAATAGGGGTGCAAAAATACTATATAGAAATTTGAATATTACACAAGCGCATTTGAATTGTATTCTGAAATAAACAGGAAGCCAGTGAAGTTGTCTCAACAAGGGAGACATGTGATCGTATTTTTTTTTCTTTCCAAATATTAATTTTGCCTGCTGTATTCTGAATTAATTGGAGTCGATTTAAACTACCCTTGGTCAGGCTTAAATAAACAGAGTTACAATAATCCAATTGTGCTAGAATTACAGCCTGTGCTAATACTTTAAAATGCCGCTGATGAAATAAATGCCTAACTTTTTTTCAACATTCGTAAACTAAAGAAGCATTTCTTTACTAAATGATTTAGTTGATCTTGAAATGAAAGAGAAGAATCCAATATAATTCCTAATATCTTAGAAGAATATTTGTTTTTCAAAGAGTCACCTGATTTTAGTGTACGCTTCTCCCTCTGTATCCATGGGGGTTAGGGGCAGAGCCGGCCCGCAAATATTTGAAAAAAACCCTGTGAATAATATTTGGGCCGGTTCTGCCCCTAAACCCCGCGTCACCCCGGCTATTTTAAGCCCTGTAAGCCCCCCCTTAAGTCTTACCTGGTGGTCTAGCGGGTTTTCGGGGCAGAAGCGATCTTCCCACGCTCCTGCCCTGTGCAAATCGCTCATAGGAAATGGCTCGAGAGATTATGGGAGCTCAAGGCAGCCATTTCCTATGAGCGATCTGCACAGGGCAGGAGCATGGGAAGATTGCTTCTGCCCTGAAAACCCACTAAACCACTAGGTAAGGCTTAAGGGGGGCCTTAAAGGGCTTAAAATAGGGAAGGGGTAAAACGCGGACCTGACGGACCTCGCGGATCTAAACCCGCATGTCCTTAAAAATCTGAGGTCCGTGCCACTTGAAGTTAGTTTCTGGCTCTGACAGACCTCGGTGACAATTTAGCGCCGACGGATCCGTCTCAGCATAGGGAGGGGAAAGTATTAGGATCCGTCAGCGCTAAAATGTCACCGAGGTCTGTCAGAGCCAGAGACTAGTGCTGGAGCGGCTCTAAAACTAATCCTTTAAACCGGTTTCCTGCAGCCCCAGTAAATTAAAAAATCTGAGGTCCGCGGCTCTGACAGACCTCGGTGACATTGTAGTGCTGACGGATCCTAATACTTTTCCCTCCCTATGCTGAGACGGATCCGTCGGCGCTAAATTTTCACCGAGGTCTGTCAGAGCCAGAAACTAACTACAAGCGGCACGGACCTTAGATTTTTAAGGACGTGCGGGTTTAGATCCGCGAGGTCCGTCAGGTCCATGAGGTCCGTGTTTTACCCCTCCCCCTTAAAATAGCCCAAAAAATTAAAATGTGTTTTTTTTTTTGTTTAAAAATCGCAAATAACCGAATCCGCGGATGCTGAAACCGTGGATTCGGAGGGGGAAGTGTATACAGAATTGTGCCTCCGGGAAAGCTAGGCGCCAGAAATGTTTTGCTGCTTTCAAAGCATTGTGTCACGTCCTGGCACCTTGTATATCGCATCTATTTTTAATGCTTTTTCTCTATATTCTCACTGTATCGATTCTCTTGAAATTGACAGTTGCTTCTCTTTTCTCCCATCTCTGGCTCAGGTCTTTGTCCTGAAGTTCCACACTATTGCACGATACCAGCTCTCCGCCATCTTCAAAAAGTGCAAACCCCAGTCAGAGCTCGGGGTGACAGAAGCGTTGTTGCCAGGTGTCCCTGCACCACCTACCCCAGCTCCTGCCTCTGCCCCGCCAGCCACCCCCACCACACCCATAGCTCCAACTCCAGCACCGGTATTTGATAAACAAGGCGAGAAGGAAAAAGAGGATAAACAGACATTCCAAGTGACGGACTGCCGGAGCTTGGTAAAAACCTTGGTCTGTGGTGTCAAGACAATTACATGGGGAATAACATCTTGTAAAGCACCTGGTGGTAATTTCTACATAACATTTAATTAGACAAGTCGTTTAAGGTTGCATTTTCTTATACAAATGAGGGACCCTGCTGGTAGATACTAATTCCGGCTCTTTTTTTAAATGTCTTTCAGAAACCCAATTTATTCCCAACAAACAGCTGCAGCCAAAAGAGACTCAAATTTACATAAAGCTGGTGAAATACGCAATGCAAGCACTGGATATCTATCAGGTGAGCAATGGATGAGCATAAATCTAGTGACCTGGATTGGCCACCATAAGAACGGGCTACTAGGCTTGATGGACCATTGGTCTGACCCAGTAAGGCTATTTTTATGTTCTTACGTGAGCCAAGTATAGGACAATTAAGCACTGTAACATCACTGATGAGGTTGGCTCTGAGGCAATGTGGAATGAGGCATTATGACATCACAATCTGAGATGCTGGAATGTTGCTACTCTTTGGGTTTTAGCCAGGTACTAGGGACCTGGATTGACCACCATGAAGATGGGCTACTGGGCTTTATGGACCATTGGTCTGACCCAGTAAGACTATTTTTATGTTCTTATGATATTTCTATTTAGGGGGGGTGTTAAAGTGTGATATTAATGTTAAAAGCCTACAAAAGTCTGGATCCTTCTTGAGCGATACATTTCGGGACCTTTTTACTAAGCTTCGATAGTTGCTAGACTGTTTCAATGCTAATTTGAAAAGTTTCTTATTCAAGAATGCCTTTGACTTATAAAATTTAAATAGTGGATTTTTCTGCCTTCTTTCTATTCTTTTTACAAATGGGTTTTCCATCCCTTCATGTTCTCTTTATTGTTCTGTCCTATAATTCAGTGGTTCCCAACCTTGTCCTGGAGGACCACCAGGCCAATCAGGTTTTCAGGCTAGCCCTAATGAATATGCATGGAGCAGATTTGCATGCCTATCATTCCATTATATGCAAATCTCTCATGCATAATCATTAGGGCTAGCCTGAAAACCCGATTGGCCTGGTGGTCCTCCAGGACAAGGTTGGGAACCACTGCTATAATTAATGTAGTTCCCCTCCTCTTTCCCTTTTTGTTCTTCAAGTACGTCCGTTGATTCATTTTAATTTTTTGTATGTCTCTTAGTTTTATTTTATGTAAAACCTTAATTTTAAAACCCTGTATACCGCTTAGAATTTCTGATAAGCAGATTAACAAATTTTAAATAAACTTGGGAACTTGGATGCTAAAGTGCACCTAACACAACTTAAAATGGCATACCGTATGTGATAAGTGCCAAATATGGGTGCACTAAATAATATTTTGAGGGAGGGCAGAGAGTGGGTGTTCCCGCACCAGTTAGCACAGCTACATTACAGCGTGATAACTGGTTAGTGCAGCAATAGCATATCAGCCCTTATCATCTACAAAATGGGTGACAGTAACTGCATATTTGCTAATATTTCTTCCTTAGCACCTCTCCAGACCGGCACAGATGAGTATGTGCACCCTGACCAGCAGGTGGAGACTGTGAAAAAAACTAACTGAGAATCCTGGCTATATACCAGCTGTGCAGGCCCTGAGCCAGCCAGTTGTTCTCAGTCTCCAGCAGGTGGTGGACATATCTGTGCAGTTCCAGTCAGATTCAAAATTAAAGCCCAATAGGGAAATTATTATTATTTTTTTGGTAACCCATATGAATCGCGACTTCCCTTTCTGTTCCAAATTGCACTGGACTGGGGTTGAGGCCCAATGGGGTCTCTCTAGCCCTGGGAGGTGTCAAACCTGGGTGACCAGGTCCCTTCCCCCACTTCCCTTAGGGAACGTTATTTGTACCTCGACTGCTTCTCGCCTGCTTGGCAGACAGTCAGTCTAGAGAACTGGTGAGGTTTGCTCTTTCCTATTTGAAATTAAATAAATGAATAAATAAAAGCCTGAGGAGGAAAGTTGTTTCCCATGGGAGTCTGATGGGGGTCTGTGTAAAGTTAAAAAAAGGAAAAAGTACCTTGCTGCCGCGATCAGACTGCGAACAGCTGAAAAAGTGTCCTGTTTGCTCCCACCATAGCGTAAATTATGTTATTTGAGGACCGGCTCCGGAGGGGACTCTATGGCAGTGGCAGAGTTGGTTTCTGGACAGTATGGAGGCCTGGTTTGGCGCAAACTGCGCAGAAGCAATAGCAGAACATGACTCCTCATCTAGGGTCTTATATACATGTAAACATTTAAAGCTTTGAAAAGTCAGCATAATTAACAAAAGACCAGGAAATCGATGTGTAGCATAGGAAAATGGGAATTCAGTATTTGTGTGAATTGCTAATTAAGCAAGATCATAGAGGAAATCAGGTATAGATATATATAACACACTTATAGAGGTATTAATCTGATTCCATCTTTCTTTCTTTGTGTCTCTTCTTTGTCTAAAATACTGAAGGTTTCCCGCTTAAAAAAGACTTGGGTTTCTAGTGTCCTTTGTCTGGATTGCTATACCCAGGGGGATATGTTTTTGAGCTAGTTAGCTTGGAGCATATCTGATTTCACATCTCATGGCTGGGTAAAGAAGGAAACCTTTCTTAAATATGCTCTGAAGAAGTATTGAATATAAATGAAATGTGGCGTGTGGCTGTGAGTGACTGTATGGGATCCCATGTTATGTGTGTGAATGTATGTTTAAACATGAGAATGAGTTTTGAAAATTTTATTTTTATATATTTTAAACCTGGAGAACTCCTGAGAAGTAACATCTGCAATTTGACCTCTTTGACCTTTAAGTTAGGCAATTCCAGGAGGCCTTTTGGCTGTTTTAAGGCTCGTTTAAGCCCATATTAGGAAATTCTCAGTAAGGGGGGTCTGGGTCTTTCTGTTCTTGTGTGTGTCAGTGAAAATTGAAGTTGTCAGATTTCTCCAAAGCACGAGTTCCTGACAGAGAGCTGGGTTTGGATTCAAACTTTTCCTCTAATGTGTTATATATTCAGAAATTGCTGTGTATAATTTGTAAAACTTTTCTTTGAGCTGGTAACTATGTTAAAAGGAATTTCTTTGTTCAGAAACCTAAGGACAGCCCCTGTTGGCTGATTGGTCGATGAGGAGTGATGTCATACTGGTCAGTGTGAAGGTATAAAGGAACGCACCAGTATAGACTCTATGAGACCATGTATTGCTTCAGGAGAGGTGCAGTTTTCACGCCTGGCAGGTCTCCATTGCATATATGCCTTTCGATGTGAGAATTTGCTGTTAATATTAATAAACAATATTGGACTGATAATATATGTGCAATTGTCATTATTCCTGAACACCTAAGGATGGGGTTAGCGCAGTACGCTGTTTAGTGGCAGCAGGCAGATTCACATGGGGAGGCCCCAATTGCCAGCATGGCTGCGATCTCAGAGTCTGCGGTTTTGGTGGGAACTTCTGCCACATCTGTTGCTGCAGCAGCCTGCAATCAACCGTCCTGTCTTTCCCTAGAGTTCCTCCTGAGTGGCTCTGCCGGTAATGATCAGAGACAGAAGGGTGCAGTTTGTGAGTTTTCCCCCTAACTTTATTTTGGAATGTACTCAGCTTTTTATATGCGCAAGCAGGGGAAGGAGGTTCCATCAGGGGACCTGCGGGGATCTTGGCCTTCTACATCACTACCCCCTCCTCCTCGCGCTCTGATTTCGGCCCCCAAGAGATTTAAGGTTGGATTGGGAGGAGGAGGATCCTTTGGTGTTTGGTTCCCTGTCTGCAGACTTGGGGGGACAGCTGGAGGACCCTTTGGATCTGCAAGATTCAGATAACTGGAGAGAGGAACTCTTAAGTGGGTGAGGATTCTTCAATGGTTTGTGTATTTCACAGGAATGAGTTGCAAGAACTAATTGATAAGGTGTCCTCAGTCTTAAAGTTTGAGGAAGGTCCTCCCGAGGCTCCTCGGACGGAGGCTCCTCTTTGATTAGAGGGATTAGGAAGTCCTTGCATTCTTTCCCTATGCATCAAGATATAAGAGAAATTATCCAGGCCCAGTGTAATTCTCCAGATGCTCCCTTTCACCTGGCTAAGTCGATGGCGCATTTGTGTCCTTTCTCCGAGCAGGATAGGAATTTGCTCTGGCCTCTGGTGGTCGACGCCTACGTTTTTAAAAAATGATGTTTTAATTGGTTTTAAACAACGCAACGCGGTCAATTACTTTGTTGATTAAAACCAATTAAAACGATAGGTGGCAGTAGGGCATCTACCACCACCTAACTTACAGTGCTGTTTAGAGAATTTGGGTTAAAATGTATTAAAAAAAAAAAAGCAATTTGTTTATACAGGACATTCTTCTAAAATTCCTTTCTAAAATGTGCCAAATAATGTGTCTGCAATTTAGTAATTTGCCTTTGAACGGTAGAATCGATAGATCACGATTACTAAGCTTTTAACCGATTACTAAGCTTTTAATAATCAGTTTCTCTTTGCTAGGTGCAAATAGCGGGAAACGGGCAGACGTACATCCGCGTGGCAAACTGCCAGACTGTGCGGATGAAAGAAGAAAAAGAAGTTCTGGAACATTTTGCAGGAGTCTTCACCATGATGAACCCCTTGACGTTTAAAGAAATCTTTCAGACCACGGTGCCGTACATGGTCGAAAGGATCTCCAAAAACTATGCCCTGCAGGTATCGAGACCTTTTGATTTTCTCCAGGTTTAGCAACACTGGGCGTGTGTAAATATAGGACTTCTGCATATATAGGGCAGCCATGTATCTAAGGCAGGGGTGTCAAAGTCCCTCCTCGAGGACCGCAATCCAGTCGGGTTTTCAGGATTTCCCCAATGAATATGCATGAGACCTATTTGAATGCACTGCTTTCATTGTATGCTAATAGAGCTCATGCATAGTCATTGGGGAAATCCTGAAAACCCGACTTGATTGCGGCCCTCAAGGAGAGACTTTGACACCCCTGATTCTAAGGCAACATGGGAATTATTTCTACATCTTACATATACGCATCAACAAACAGTTGAGTCTTTGTTTCTTGAAGTTAGCACATTCTGTGCCCAATCTCAATAAAACTCAATGCCGGGCCACAAGTTGCCCATCTTGTATTAAAGGATTTCTCCAACATGTGGCCCTGGGTTTAGGCAGAAGAGTAAATAAAGCACTTGTCTTATTGGACAACAAATAAGTAGTAACTGCTCAGTGCTATCTGCGCCCAGAAAAATCTCTTAAATCATTTAAATCACACTTGAAAGTCTACTATTTCAAACTGGCGTTTGACCCTAGTTCTTAACACTTCAGTTTAATTCTTCCTTTGCTTTCTTCTTCTCGCATTTTTTTTTCTCTATCTTATTTCTTCTTACCTCTTGATATTATAAACCTTTCCTGCCCTTGATTTGTAATTTTGTGTCTAGTATTGTTAATTGTACAGCATACATTTCCCTGTTGCGTTTATTTTATTGTTTTTTTTTAAAAATTATTATTTCCCTTTGATTTTTATATCTATTAACCACTTTGATTTGACTTTTTTTTATTAATAATGGCGATATATCAAATAAAACAAAGTAACAAAGTAAAGTTTAGGGAGCGCAATATCCAAAGCTTTTTCTCTAGGTAGAAAAGTGGGAGAGGCTCCTAAGATTGTCTATCCTGTTGGTAAAGTAAGTACACTTCCCCCTTCGTATTTGCGGTTTCCGTATCTACGGATTCGATTATTCGCGGTTTTAAACAAAAAAATGTTTTTTTTCATTTTTCGGGCTATTTTAAGCCCTGTAAGCCACCCCTTAAGCCTTACTTGGTGGTCTAGCGGGTTTTCGGGGCAGGAGCGATCTTCCCACGCTCCTGCCCCGTGCAGATCGCTCACAGGAAATGGCTGCCTTGAGCTCCCGTAGTCTCTCGAGCCATTTCCTGTGAGCGATCTGCACGGGGCAGGAGTGTGGGAAGATCGCTCACAGGAAATAGCTGGGGGGGAAGCTGGGGTTAGGGGCAGAACTGGCCCAAATATTATTTGTGGGCCAGCTCTGCCTCTAACCACTGCGAATACGGAGGAGAAAGTGTACACTGTTCGACATAATGCAACAGGCGGATGCATTATTTTCTCGCATGCAAAGCTAGTATCTGCTGGGTCTAGGCCCGCCAGATATTAATATTTACAAGAGTCAAATATATAGACCAAATCATGGAGAATAAAGGAAGCAACAAAAATCTTTAAGGAAAACAAGGCAAGATACATTATGCAAGGTTGTTGATAAGTGTAACTGTATGAAGTCCCCCCCCCCATGTCTTTTGCCATGTACACTGCCTTGAGTGAATTTTTCCAAAAAAAGGCAGTGACTAAATCCTAACAATAAAAATCAAACTCCAGCTTCTGCTCTGGGAACCAGAGACCATTGATAAATGTATGCATTATTGTCGAACTTGTAGATCTTAAGATTCTTGCTGCTTACCTCTGCTCCCAGCTGACAAAAGGGCCAACTGTCCCTACCAGTGTTCCCTCTGAGGCATTCAGACCACTTTTCAGCTAAATTTCATCTGGGGATATGCAACTGTCCATATAACTCACTATCCACCCAGCAAATAAATCACTGTATTCAAGTATAGCTATAATAAATACAATCTTTTCAATCAAACAAATATCAAAAACATTTTTTGTTGTGTGTAGAATCCTTAGAAGGCTCACTTTTCCTTTAAATAAAGTTCATATAAGGATAATATGGGCCAATTTCTTCAATGGATCCCTTTGTTTTTTTAATATATATACGTTATAGTGCAAACTTAGCAATATTTGCGCAAATTCAGCAGTAGTAAATGTTAAATATTGTGCAAACTCAGTGATGATAAATATATTTTCTTCCAAAAATTTGATAAAGCACTTATCTTAAGATAGACTACGGGAGCGCCTCCACCGACGTGCCATGTTTCAAATTTTTCTTCAGGGCCGAGGCTCCCAGCATGAGATTCGCAGGTAACTCTCATGTCGCGCTCCGTTGAATTCCATTCAGAGTACCTCTGAGGTACAGCATGCACTACCACACACGGTTCTTAATGTGGCCATGCATCATTCCTGAATCTGCTGAAGGAGAAGTGTAGGAGTCTAGGCCACTGGAAAGACTGCTCGGTGAAATCAAATGAAGCTGCAACCGCGTTTTTAAGTACGAGTCGTACTTAAGTTGGGTGTCTGTAGCTCGGGGACTGCCTGTAAATAAGATTTTTAAATGTGTATTTATAGAAAATAAAAGCCCCATGTTCTCTAAATGGCACCTTAATTTAGGCGCCAATAGGCATCTAAGTTAGGTGAAAAAATGCCCTTTAAAATGCTATTAAAAAAAATTTCAAGGCGCCTACTGACGCTTAAAAAAATAACAAAAAACGGAGCTGGAATCGCGCCTCTGGAGGTGCCACTGATGCCTGATCCCACTGTAGGCACGACTAACACCAGAAGTGGGATTAGGTGCCATTCACGTCAAAGGCGCCAGAAATGTAGGCCTTGAAAACTCTGACCTATATTTCTGATGCCTACCTTTGCTGCAAACGTGATATTCTAAATGGCACTGTCGCATGATTTTATTCTTTATTGAATCACAGCTCTTTTTTAAGCTATCAAGTTTATATATTAAAAGCAAACGCTTATCATTCACAGCAATATATTGATTCAGTTTCCAATAACGCTGAAACAATTCATGTGATTTCTTCAAAAATGGCGGAACAAATGTAAAAGTCAATAGCAGCGGTAATGGGTTGTGCAACTAGTGATTGACACATGATTGGCAGCCGCCAACGGCACCGTTTAAAGCAGCGGTCTCAAACACGCGGCCCGCGGGCCATATGCGGCCCCCCCAGGGACTATTTTGCGGCCCGCAATCTGTCCTCACCTAAAGCAGGGGTCCCCAATCTGCTTCCCTTCCCACTGCCCTTCCCCAAGCCACCACAATCGGGCAACAGGCTAGCGCCCGAGGTCTTAGCTCTCCCTGCATATCTTCCCCAGCTCGGAGCCGACCAATTCTCGCCACCCTACGTCAATTCTAACGTCGGGGAGGAAGTTCCGGGCAGCCAATCGCTGTCTGGCTGGTCCAGAAGTTCCTCCCCGACGTTAGATTTATAAACTATAAAGAGTTTTACCTCATGCAAAGTTGTCATTTCTTTAATAAGACATTAACTATTTTTTCTGTGGCCCTCCAAGTACCTACAAATCCAAAATGTGGCCCCACTAAGGGTTTGAGTTTGAGACCACTGGTTTAAAGAATCTGAGCTTTAAAGTGTAGTGTGACCTAAAGAGAAAAAAGTTTCGTTCTTTAGCACTCTCCAGACCAGTAGAGGTTAACTTTACGATTGGGTATATATCTAATCATGACCAGCAGGTGGAGACTGAAAACAAAACTTTGGGACAGTATATCCTAGCCCCTCCTCTCTATTTCCCTCAGTCTTCTTTCAGTCTCCAGCAGGTGTTGAGTGATCTGTACCCATCTCCCTTGGTAGGGCTGTTGGAATTTGTTTAGAGGTTTATTGTCCCTGTTTTTAGCCGGACGGAGCTTGGACGGACTCTGTTTGGGGGTTCGTCCGACCTCGGGGGTGTCAAACCCGGCGGGTCACGAGCGGGGTCCCTCCCCCCACTTCCTCCACCTCCCCATATTTTTTTAGAGGAGCCTCAGCAGTAAGCCTTGCCCCCTAAATCAAGCAAGGCATATTGCTTCGAGAGCCTGTGGAGTCTGTTCTGTAAAAAAAAAAAAAAAAAAAAAATCCTGAGGTAGTGCTGGTCTGGAGGGTTGTATCCCTTTAAGAAAACTGTATTTTACTGTATTTTTTCAACTAACCGGCACTTTTTTGCAGCTAGGTCGCGTATGGAGCAATGAGCACTTCTAAAGGGAAAAAGTGCTCATTGTGCTCCAGACGCGAGGCACTCGCGGCCGGCCTGTGCAAGCGGTGTTCAGGCCGGTGCGGTGGAGGAGCTCCGTCGGCAGCGGCTGCAGGCGCCCAGAGCTCCCCGCCGATGGTGCCTCGCGAGTCGGCAGGGAACGGTGGAGAAGCCCGGTCTTCTCCGTCCGCCCACGGAGGGATTCCCCGAGCCGCCGACGGTCGGGTTTTAGAGGATTCCCTCTCAGCTGATATTTTGACAGCTGATGCCGGCTTGCCTGTTTTAGCGGCTGAGACTATTCAGGTCTCTCAGCCGCTTCAGGCTGTGGAGGGAGCTGTTTTGGCGGGAAAGACGCCATCTTCTCTGTCTGGCCCCTCCATTTTGTCTTCCACCTCAGGTGACCTTCCCCCTGTTTTGTCTAAGCAGGGGCAGGTTTCTGCTGGGTCCCCTGCTGTGGCAGGGAGTCCCTTGGGACCCTCGGGGGGTTTTTCCCCTGATTTTTTCTTTTCATTATGCAAAGCCTATTTTCAGGCGGCTGGGGGTCCCGGTTGCGCCCAGGGGGTCTCGGGGGGTGGGGTTTCCTCCGCGCTCCCTGCGGCTTTGCCTCTCTCGTCTGACGTGACGTCCCCTCCGCCGCCTCTCTTGTCCAAGCGTCCGCGGGTGTCGTGGGACGAGGATTTGTGGTCGGAGGAACGTGTCGGTATGGAGGAGGACCTGGACCCTTCTGAGGAATTCCAGGACCCTCTGGAGGGGACGGAAGCTGGCGGCGGGTTGTCGGGTTTCCCGTTCTCCAGTGACGAGGCGTCCGTGGTGCGCCTTTTTCAGAGAGATGAGCTGCCTGACCTTATTCAACAGGTTTCTTCGGCTTTGCGTTTTGAGGACGCGCCGCCGGAGACTCCGCGTGTGGGGGACCCTCTGTTACGAGGGATCCGTTCCGTTTCCCGCTCTTTTCCTATGCATCAGGATATTCGGGATATTATTCTTGAGCAGTGGAAAACGCCGGAGACGCCGTTTCGGCTGGCGCGCAGCATGGCTCGCCTGTATCCCATTCCTGAAGGGGATCGGGCTACGTTAGCTTCGCCAGTCGTGGATGCGGTGGTCTCGGCTATTTCCAAGCGGCATACCGTGCCTGTTGAGGGCGGTTCTGCCTTGCGGGACTCTGAGGAGCGCAAATTGGAGACCATCCTTAAGCAAAATTTTCAAGTCTCTGCCTTTGGGGTCCAGGCGGCTATTTGTGGGGGACTGGTCGCTCGCGCCGTGTTTCGGTGGGCGGAGCGGGTCTTGGATCGAGAGTCTGACGACTGGTCTCTGGTGGATCAGGAGGTAGCAAAGATTGAGATGGCTGCCTCATTCCTCTCGGATGCTCTGTATGACTTGGTGCGGATCTCGGCTAAGTCCATGGCTTTTGGCGTGGCCGCAAGGCGTGTGTTGTGGCTGCGCGCTTGGGCGGCGGATGCTGCGTCCAAAGCTAAGCTTACTAAATTTCCCTTTCGGGGGTCGTTTTTATTTGGAGAGGACTTGGATAAGTTAATTCAGACTCTGTCGGACTCGAAAGTTCCCCGTTTGCCGGAGGACCGTGCCCGCCCGGCGTCTCGGGGGGGGTGCGGCCCGGGGGCGTTTGCGGGAATTTCGCAAGTATCGCCCTGGGCGTGGGGCTGCTTCTTTCCAGTCTCCGGGGTTTTCCCGGGGTCGGTTCTTCCAGCGCATGCAGCCCTTTCGGGGGGCCCGTCGGGGGGCAGGGAACCCCTCCGCCGGTTCCCCCGCTTCCCGTCCTGCACAATGACGCCTTGCCGGCGCCCCCCTTGGTTCCGGTGGGGGCCCGGCTGCGCGACTTTTTTCCCAAATGGGCCGAGATCACGTCCGATCAGTGGGTCCTGGAGGTGGTGCGGGACGGTTATGCCCTGGAGTTCGCCCGCTCTCTGCCGGATTTTTTCCTCGCTTCTCCGTGTCAGACTCCGGGGAAGAAGCAGGCTTTTCGCCAGACCCTTCAGCGCTTGCTAGATCTCAGGGCAGTAGTTCCGGTGCCCCCCCCGGAGTGGGGCACGGGCAGGTACTCCATTTACTTTGTGGTGCCCAAGAAGGAGGGGACTTTTCGGCCCATCCTCGATTTGAAAGGGGTCAACAGGGCTCTCAAGGTTCCCTCTTTCCGTATGGAAACGCTGCGGTCGGTCATTCTGGCGGTTCAGCCGGGGGAGTTTCTCACTTCTCTCGATCTGACGGAGGCCTACTTGCATGTTCCTATTCGGACCTCTCATCAGCGTTTCCTGCGCTTTGCGATCTTGGGTCGGCACTATCAGTTCTGTGCGCTTCCCTTTGGGCTGGCCACGGCTCCCCGGACGTTCACCAAGGTGATGGTGGTCGTCGCGGCAGCCTTGCGGTCGGAGGGCATTCTGGTACACCCCTACCTGGACGACTGGTTAATTCGGGCCAAGTCGTTGCAGGAAAGCTACCGGGTTACGGCTCGGGTGGTGGAGTTTCTCCGGTCGCTGGGCTGGGTGGTCAACCTTTCCAAGAGTCGGTTGGTTCCGGCTCAGCGTCTGGAGTACCTCGGGGTGCTGTTCGACACCTCCTTGGGGAAGGTCTTCCTCCCAGAGGCCCGGGTGAGCAAATTGCAGTCTCAGATTCGCCTGCTTTTGGCGTCCCGGTGTCCTCGGGCGCGAGATTTCCTCCAGGTCCTGGGGTCGATGGCGGCGTCCCTGGACGTGGTGAGGTGGGCGCGGGCCCACATGCGTCCTCTTCAGTATGCTCTGCTCCGGAGGTGGTCTCCCCAGAGGCACGGGATGGATGTTCCGGTTCCCCTGCGAGGCTTGGCGCGCTGCAGTCTGCGTTGGTGGCTCCGGACCCCTCACCTAGTTCAGGGGGTGGGTCTGGATCTTCCGCAGTGGACGGTGCTCCTTACGGATGCGAGTCTCCTGGGTTGGGGGGCCCAGTGTCTGGGTCACTCTGCTCAGGGAACCTGGTCCACGGAGGAGGCCTCCTGGTCGATCAACGTGTTGGAGACCAGGGCGGTCCGGCTGGCGCTGTTGGCTTTCCACTCCCTTTTGTTGGGCAAGTCGGTCAGAGTCCTGTCGGACAATGCCACGGCGGTGGCTTATGTCAATCGTCAGGGGGGCACCAAGAGCACTCTGGTGGCGCAGGAGGCGGCTCGGCTCATGGTTTGGGCGGAGTCGCATCTTCTGGACCTCTCGGCCTCTCACATTGCCGGGGTAGAAAACGTTCAGGCGGACTTCCTCAGTCGTCACTTCTTGGATCCGGGAGAGTGGTGTCTCGGCGCCGAGGCGTTTCAGTTGCTAGTGCGTGCTTGGGGGCAGCCCCTGATGGATCTGATGGCTACAAGTGGCAACGCCAAAGTACCCCGCTTCTTCAGTCGTCGCAGGGACGGTCTGGCCGAGGGTCTGGATGCTCTGGTCCAACCGTGGCCAACGGAGGGGCTGTTGTATGTGTTCCCTCCTTGGCCATTAGTAGGCAGAGTACTGCTTCGCATTGTTCGCCATCCGGGGCTGGTGGTCTTGGTGGCTCCGGATTGGCCTCGTCGTCCGTGGTATGCGGATCTGGTGAGGCATCTGGTGGCGGATCCTCTTCCTCTGCCTCTCGAGTGCGATCTTCTGACGCAGGGTCCCATTCCCATGTTCGACCCGTCTCCCTTTTGTCTTACGGCTTGGCTCTTGAAAGGGGCCGCCTGAGTAAGAAGGGATATTCCGACAAGGTGATCTCTACACTTTTGGGGTCCCGGAGGCTTTCTACCTCTCGGGCTTATGTACGGGTTTGGCGTCTTTTTGAGGAATGGTGCCGAGCGCGGGGAGTGGTCTCCTTTCGCGCTTCTCTGCCTAACATTCTAGAGTTTTTGCAGGATGGCCTGGATAGGGGCCTGGCCTGGTCTTCTCTTCGGGTTCATCTGGCGGCCCTGTCGGCTTTTCGGGGGCTGGTGACAGGTCAGCGTTTGTCAGCCATTCCTGATGTGATTCGCTTTCTTAGGGCGGCCAAGTTGCTCAGGCCTCCCATAAGGCCCTCGATTCCCTCTTGGGATCTCAATCTGGTTCTCTCTGTTCTAGTGCGCCCTCCTTTCGAGCCGTTGGATGGCTGTTCGTTGAAGGACCTTACGCTGAAGTCGGTCTTTTTGGTGGCCATTACTTCCGCTAGACGGGTGTCGGAGCTACAGGCTTTCTCTTGTAGGGCTCCCTTCCTGGAGTTTTCAAAGGAGCGGGTTGTTTTGCGGCCTGTTCCTTCCTTTCTGCCGAAGGTAGTTTCTCCTTTTCATGTCAATCAATCGGTGGTCCTCCCGGTCTTGGGTAGTCGGGAGGGTTCTTCTGAGCAACGACAGCTGCGCAAGTTGGATGTCGGTCGGGTCCTCCATGCTTATGTGCAGCGGACCCGGGATTTTCGGAGCTCCGATCATCTCTTTGTGCTTCTGGCGGGTCCTCGTCGGGGGGCTGGCGCTTCTAAGGCTACTATTGCGCGCTGGATCAAGGAGACGATCGCTTCCGCTTATCTTCTGAGTCAGAAGCCGGTTCCGGAGTTTCTCAAGGCTCATTCCACTAGGGGTCAGGCGGCTTCTTGGGCTGAGTCGTCGCTCGTGCCTCCGGTGGATATTTGTAAGGCTGCGGTTTGGTCCTCCTTGCATTCATTTGTTCGGCATTATCGGGTAGATGTTCAGGCGCGTCGGGACGCGGTGTTCGGTGAGCGTGTTCTGGTATCGGCCCTTCGGGGGTCCCGCCCGTGAGAGGGACTGCTTTGGTACGTCCCAATCGTAAAGTTAACCTCTACTGGTCTGGAGAGTGCTAAAGAAGGAGAAATTAGGTTCTTACCTGCTAATTTACTTTCTTTTAGCTTCTCCAGACCAGTAGAGGTCCCCACCCTGTCTGTTGTTGTTGTTGTTGGGGCTGTTGCGCGGGCAGTTTTTGGTTTTTGCTGCGGGTTCTAGTATTTTTCTAGGGCCGGGGAGAATTGAAGAACAGCGGCTGTGGCTCGGCTGGCTTAGCTGGCGAGCTGTGGGGACCTTCTTCCTTCGGGAATTTCTCCTCTGCATTTTCCAACAGCATTTTTTGGGTATGTTATTTGTTACTCCTTTCGGAGTATTGTTTTTTCTCTCTGTTGTTTCCAGTTCTTGGTTCTGCTTGGCTATTCGGCAGACTGAGGGAAATAGAGAGGAGGGGCTAGGATATACTGTCCCAAAGTTTTGTTTTCAGTCTCCACCTGCTGGTCATGATTAGATATATACCCAATCGTAAAGTTAACCTCTACTGGTCTGGAGAAGCTAAAAGAAAGTAAATTAGCAGGTAAGAACCTAATTTTTCCTTATTGTAATTAAATGAGGCAAGAACTGTAAGTATGTGCTGGGACACTTAGCACTGAGCACCTCCCAGCTATGGTTTAAGATGATTTTTAAACGCATTCCTTTTTTTGTTTTTTTGATAGATTGTTGCCAATTCCTTTCTGGCCAACCCCACCACCTCGGCTCTGTTTGCCACCATCCTGGTAGAATACCTGTTGGACCGTCTTCCAGAGATGGGCTCCAACGTGGAGCTCTCCAACCTATACCTCAAGCTGTTCAAGCTCGTCTTTGGATCTGTGTCCCTCTTTGCAGCTGAAAACGAACAAATGCTGAAGGTAATGGGCCTCTTTAATTGCGTTCACCCACTGATTGGGACAGCCAGAGTAACTGGGTCCCTGGGGCACAGGGCATTACAGTGACTTGGCCAAGCTCCTGCGGCCAGGGGCATATCTTGAACTTTGAGAGAAAGGCAGGAGAGGGGAGATAAAGATAGAGATGTTTAAATACTTCTGTGGCATAAATGAACAGAAGAGTCTTTCACAATTGAAAGGAAGCTCTGGAATGAAAGGACACGGGATGAAGATTCAGGAGTAACCTGAGGAAATATTTCTTCTCAGAAAGGGTGCGGAATTCATGGAATGACCTCCTGCTGGAGGTGGGGGGGATAGAGAATGACACGGTGGCAGTTAGCCGTGGCTAGCCCCGAGTAACCCGCCGAAACGGCGGGGGGAGGGAAAAAGTGCTCACTGCAGGCACAGGGACAAGGCCATCCACCACCCCGTGGAGTGGTGAATGGCCTTGTCTCCGCAGTTTAGGGAAGGAAGGCGCGTGGTCACCGATCACGCGTGGCCCCCCCTCCCTACGGCCAAATCTATCTACCTCCCTCCCTCCTTCCCCCTTACCTTTGCGGCGCTTTACTAAAAAATCTTACTGAAGCCAGTGAAGCCTGCCTGTCTGCAGTCGCGTGTGTGTGGGCGGAAGCTTCTCCTCTGACGCAACCGGAAGTTGCGTCAGAGGAGAAGCTTCCGCCCACACACACGCGACTGCAGGCACAGGCAGGCAGTCTCCATCGGCTTTAGTAAGTTTCTTTACTAACACGCCACGAAGGTAAGGGGGAGGGAGGGAGATTCTCGGACCGCTGAAGGGCGGTGAGGTGGCAAGAGGGAAGAATTTACAAAGTCTGTGTTGGGCATAGTTTCCAGCATACCCTAGGTCAGGGGTAGGCAATTCCGGTCCTCGAGAGCCAGAGCCAGGTCACGTTTTCAGGATATCCACCATGAATATGTATGAGATGGATTTGCATGCACTGCCTCCTTGAGATGCAAATCTATCTCATGCATATTTATTGTGGATATCCTGAAAACCTGACCTGGCTCTGGCTCTCGAGGACCGGAATTGCCTACCCCTGATCTAGGGTATGCTGGAAACTATGCCCAACACAGACTTTGTAAATTCTTCAAAAAAAGACTTTATTGGCGCAAAGTTTATGTTGAGCATTGTTTCCAGAATATCCTTGGTTGGGTATTAAAAGGACTGTTCTCACACTCCGGACTTGCAACTTGTTTATTTAGTTCATTATTCAAGTTTGAGTTATTTATATCTATCAATGGAGGTTGTGTAAGCAGTTTACATTCAGGTACTCGAGCATTTTTTCCCTTGCTGTCCTGGTGGTCTCGCAATCTATCTAACGTACACAGCTGTATGAGAGCATAATGTGCACACAAGAGTTAAACCAGGAATTTATTTAATACATTTATATACCGCCTTAAGTCTAGGTGGTTTCCGGTATCAAAACAATCATAAAATTCCATAAAATAGACAGACATAACATCACACATTATCCACATGCCAATAAGTACATGATCAAGACCCTCATTCACAGTTCGTGTACATTGTGGTGGGCACATATCCCAAACAGCGTGGAATCAATTATATCTCTTACGTATAGGCATCGACAGATATAATTGAGTTTTTAGTAGTTTCTTATAAGCTGACACATTCTGTGCACAATTTCAAATGCCCAGGAAGACTGTTCCACAGATGTACAGCAGCGATACAGAACATTTTCTTTTTTGAGGTCACGTATCGTACTCCTACTTCCTTTATTGCTGTTAATTCCATCCCTCTCTCTGATCTTAATTTGTTGGAGAATATGGTGAAAGCAGTTAGCTTAGCGGGGTTTAAAAAAAGGTTTGGATAATTAACTAAAACAAGACTGTAAGCCATTACTGAGATGGCATGGGGGAAATCCACTTCTTATTCCTAGGATAATCAGCATAAAATTGGTTCTACTTGGGATCTTGCCAGATACTTGTGGCCTGGGTTGGCCAGTGTTGGAAACAGGATACTGAGCTTGATGGACCTTTGATCTGTCCCAGAATGGCAACCCTTATTTCTTTAGCACTCTCCAGACCAGTAGAGGTTAATCTTTACAAATGGATATATATCCAATCATGACCAGCAGGTGGAGACTGAAAACAAAACTGTGGGACAGTATATAATATACTCCCTTCTCTATTTACCTCAGTCTTCTTTCAGTCTCCAGCAGGTGTTGAGTGATCTGTACCCATCTCCCTTGGTAGGGCTGTTGGAATTTGTTTAGGGGGTTTATAGTCCCTGTTTTTGGCTGGACGGAGCTTGGGCGGGCCCTGTTTGGGGGTTCGTCCGACCTCGGGGGTGTCAAACCCGGCGGGTCTCGAGCGGGGTCCCTCCCCCCACTTCCTCCACCTCCCCACATTTTTCTAGAGGAGCCTCAGCAGTAAGCCTTGCCCCCTAAATCAAGCAAGGCATATTGCTTTGAGAGCCTGTGGAGTCTGTTCTGTAAAAAAAAAAAAAAAAATCCTGAGGTAGTGCTGGTCTGGAGGGTTGTTTCCCTTTAAGAAAACTGTATTTTACTGTATTTTTTCATCTAACCGGCACTTTTTTATAGCTAGGTCGCGTATGGAGCAATGAGCACTTCTAAAGGGAAAAAGTGCTCATTGTGCTCCAGGCGCGAGGCACTCGCGGCCGGCCTGTGCAAGCGGTGTTCAGGCCGGTGCGGTGGAGGAGCTCCGTCGGCAGCGGCTGCAGGCGCCCAGAGCTCCCCGCCGATGGTGCCTCGCAAGTCGGCTGGGAGCAGTGGGGAAGCCCGGTCTTCCCCAACCGCCCACGGAGGGATTCCCCGAGCCGCCGACGGTCGGGTTGTTGGGGATTCCCTCTCAGCTGATGTTTTGACAGCTGATGCCGACTTGCCTGTTTTAGCAGCTGGGACTGTTCAGGTTTCTCAGCCGCTACAGGCTATGGAGGGAGCATTTTTGGCGGGAAAGTCGCCATCTTCTCAGTCTGGCCCCTCCATTTTGTCTTCCACCTCAGGTGACCTTCCCCCTGTATTGGAAAAACAGGGGCAGGTTTTTGCTGGGTCCCCTGCTGTGGCAGGGAGTCCCTTGGGACCCTCGGGGGGGTTTTTCTCCTGATTTCTTTTTTTCTTTGTGCAGAGCCTATTTTCAGGCGGCTGGGGGTCCCGGATGCGCTCAGGGGGTTTCGGGGAGTGGGGTTTCCTCCGCGCTCCCTGCGGCTTTGCCTCTCTCGTCTGTTGTGGCGTCCCCTCCTCCTCCTCCCTTGTCCAAGCGTCCGCGGGTGTCGTGGGACGAGGATTTATGGTCAGAGGAGCGTGTCGGTCTGGATGAGGACCTGGACCCTTCTGAGGATTTCCAGGACCCTCTCGAGGGGACGGCCGCTGGCGGCGGGTTGTCGGGTTTCCCGTCCTCCGGCGAAGAGGCGTCCGTGGTGCGCCTTTTTCAGAGAGATGAGCTGCCGGACCTGATTCAACAGGTTTCTTCGGTGTTGCGTTTTGAGGATGCGCCGCCGGAGACTCCGCGTGTGGGGGACCCTCTGCTACGGGGGATCCGTTCCGTTTCCCGCTCTTTTCCTATGCATCAGGATATTCGGGATATTATACTGGAACAGTGGAAAACGCCGGAGACGCCGTTTTGTTTGGCGCGCAGCATGGCTCGTTTGTATCCCATCCCAGAGGGGGATTGGGCTACTTTAGCATCGCCAGTCGTAGACGCGGTGGTCTCGGCGATTTCTAAGCGGCATACCGTGCCTGTTGAGGGCGGTTCTGCCTTGCGGGACTCTGAGGAGCGCAAGTTGGAGAACATCCTTAAGCAAAATTTTCAGGTCTCTGCCTTTGGGGTTCAGGCGGCTATTTGTGGGGGGCTGGTGGCTCGCGCCGTGTTTCGGTGGGCTGAGCGTGTCCTGGATCGGGAGTCTGATGAGTGGTCTTTGGTGGATCAGGAGGTGGCGAAGAGTGAGATGGCTGCCTCGTTCCTCTCAGATGCTCTTTATGACTTGGTGCGGATCTCGGCTAAGTCTATGGCCTTTGGCGTGGCCGCGCGGCGTATTTTGTGGCTGCGCGCTTGGTCGGCGGATGCTGCGTCCAAAGCTAAGCTTACTAAATTTCCCTTTTTTGTTTGGGGAGGAATTGGATAAGTTGATTCAGACTCTGACGGACTCAAAGGTGCCCCGTCTGCCTGAGGACCGTGCCCACCCTGCGTCTCGGGGTGGCGCTGCCCGGGGGCGTTTGCGGGAGTTTCGCAAGTATCGCCCTAGGCGTGGGGCTGCTTCTTTCCCGGCTCCAGGGTTTTCCCGGGGTCGGTTCTTCCAGCGCATGCAGCCCTTTTGGGGGGCCCGACGGGGGGCAGGGAATCCCTCCGCCGGTTCCCCCGCTTCCCGTCCTGCACAATGACTCCTTGCCGGCACCCCCTTTGGTGCCGGTGGGGGCCCGGCTGCGCGAATTTTACCCCAAATGGGCCGAGATCACGTCCGATCAGTGGGTCCTGGAGGTGGTGCGGGACGGTTATGCCCTGGAGTTCGCCCGCTCTCTGCCGGACCTTTTCCTCGCCTCTCCATGTCAGACTCCTTGGAAGACGCAGGCTTTTCGCCAGACCCTTCAGCGCTTGATAGATCTCAAGGCAGTTGTTCCAGTGCCCCCTCCGGAGTGGGGCACCGGCAGGTACTCCATTTACTTTGTGGTGCCCAAGAAGGAGGGGACCTTTCGGCCCATCCTGGATTTGAAAGGGGTCAACAGGGCTCTCAAGATTCCCTCTTTCCGCATGGAAACTCTGCGGTCGGTCACTGGCCGTTCAGCCGGGGGAGTTTCTCACTTCTCTCGATCTGACAGAGGCCTACTTGCATGTTCCCATTCGGGCCTCTCATCAGCGCTTCCTTCGCTTTGGGTCGGCACTATCAGTTCTGTGCGCTTCCCTTTGGTCTGGCCACGGCTCCCCAGACGTTCACCAAGGTGATGGTGGTCGTCGCGGCAGCCTTGCGGTCGGAGGGCATTCTGGTACACCCCTACCTGGACGACTGGTTGATTCGGGCAAAGTCGTTGCAGGAGAGCTCCCGGGTTACGGCTCGGGTGGTGGAGTTTTTCCGGTCGCTGGGCTGGGTGGTCAACCTTTCCAAGAGTCGGTTGGTCCCGGCTCAGTGTTTGGAGTACCTTGGGGTTCTGTTCGACACCTCCTTGGGGAAGGTCTTCCTTCCAGAGGCCCGGGTGAGCAAATTGCAATCTCAGATTCGCCTGCTTTTGGCGTCCCGGTGTCCTCGGGCGCGAGATTTCCTCCAAGTCTTGGGGTCGATGGCGGCATCCCTGGACGTGGTGAGGTGGGCGCGGGCCCACATGCGTCCTCTTCAGTATGCTCTGCTCCGGAGGTGGTCTCCCCAGAGGCACGGGTTGGATGTTCCTGTTCCCCTGCGAGGCATGGCGCGTTGCAGTCTGCGTTGGTGGCTCCGGACCCCTCACCTGGTTCAGGGGGTGGGTCTGGATCTCCCGCAGTGGACGGTGCTCCTTACGGATGCGAGTCTCCTCGGTTGGGGGGCTCAGTGTTTGGGTCACTCAGCTCAGGGCACCTGGTCCACGGAGGAGGCCTCTTGGTCGATCAACGTGTTGGAGACCAGAGCGGTCCGTCTGGCGCTGTTAGCTTTCCACTCCCTTTTGTTGGGCAAGTCGGTCAGAGTCCTGTCGGACAATGCCACGGCGGTGGCTTATGTCAATCGTCAGGGGGGCACCAAGAGCACTCAGGTGGCGCAGGAGGCGGCTCGGCTCATGGTTTGGGCGGAGTCCCATCTTCTGGACCTCTCGGCCTCTCACATAGCCGGGGTAGAAAATGTTCAGGCAGACTTCCTCAGTCGTCACTTCCTGGATCCAGGAGAGTGGTGTCTCGGCGCCGTGGTGTTTCAGTTGATAGTGCAGGCTTGGGGGCAGCCCCTGATGGCCACGAGTGGCAACGCCAAAGTGCCCCGCTTCTTCAGTCGTCGCAGGGACTGTCTGGCTGAGGGTCTGGATGCTCTGGTCCAACCGTGGCCAACGGAGGGGCTGTTGTATGTGTTCCCTCCTTGGCCATTAGTGGGCAGAGTACTTCTTCGCATTGTTCACCATCCGGGTCTGGTGGTTCTGGTGGCTCCGGATTGGCCTCGACATCCGTGATATGCGGATCTGGTGAGGCATCTGGTGGCGGATCCTCTTCCTCTGCCTCTCTTGGACGATCTTCTGACGCAGGGTCCCATTCCCATGTTCGACCCGTCTCCCTTCTGTCTTACGGCTTGGCTCTTGAAAGAGGTCGCCTTAGTAAGAAGGGATATTCAGATAAGGTGATCTCTACACTCTTGGGGTCCCGGAGGCTTTCTACCTCTCGGGCTTATGTGCGGGTTTGGCGTCTCTTTGAGGGGTGGTGCCGGGCACGGGGAGTGGTCTCTTTTCGCGTTTCTCTGCCTAACATTCTAGAGTTCTTGCAGGATGGCCTGGATAGAGGCCTGGCTTGGTCTTCTCTCCGGGTTCAACTTGCGGCCCTGTCGGCTTTTCGAGGGTTGGTGACAGGTCAGCGTTTGTCGGCCATTCCTGATGTGATTCGCTTCCCCTACGGCCCTCTGTTCCCTCTTGGGATCTCAATCTGGTTCTCTCTGTGTTGGTGCACCCGCCTTTCGAGCCGTTGGATGGCTGTTCTTTGAAGGACCTTACTCTGAAGGTGGTCTTTTTGGTGGCCATTACTTCCGCTAGCCGTGTTTCTGAGCTACAGGCTTTCTCTTGTAGGGCTCCCTTCTTGGAGTTTTCTAGGGAGCGGGTTGTCTTGCGGCCTGTTCCTTCCTTTCTGCCGAAAGTAGTTTCTCCTTTTCATGTCAATCAATCGGTGGTCCTCCTGGTCTTGGGTAGTCGGGAGGGCTCTTCTGAGCAACGGCAGCTGCGCAAGTTGGATGTCGGTCGGGTCCTCCGCTCTTATGTGCAGCGGACCCAGGAATTCCGGAAATCCGATCATCTCTTTGTCCTTCTGGCGGGTCCTCGTCGGGGGCTGGCGCTTCTAAGGCTACTATTGCGCGCTGGATCAAGGAGACGATTGCTTCCGCTTATCTTCTGAGACAGAAGCCTGTTCCGGAGTTTCTCAAGGCTCATTCCACTCGGGTCAGGCAGCTTCTTGGGCTGAGTCGTCGCTCGTGCCTCCAGTGGATATTTGTAAGGCTGCAGTTTGGTCCTCCTTGCATTGTTTTGTTAGACATTATCGGGTAGATATTCAGGCGCGTCGGGACGCGGTGTTCGGTGAGCGTGCTCTGGTATCGGCCCTTCGGGGGTCCCGCCCGTGAGAGGGACTGCTTTGGTACGTCCCATTTGTAAAGATTAACCTCTACTGGTCTGGAGAGTGCTAAAGAAGGAGAAATTAGGTTCTTACCTGCTAATTTACTTTCTTTTAGCTTCTCCAGACCAGTAGAGGTCCCCACCCTGTCTGTTGTTGTTGTTGTTGTTGGGGCTGTTTCACGGGCAGTTTTTTGTTTTTTGCTGCGGGTTCTAGTATTTTTCTAGGGCCGGGGAGAATTGAAGAACAGCGGCTGTGGCTCGGCTGGCTTAGCTGGCGAGCTGTGGGGACATTTTCCTTCGGGTATTTCTCCTCTGCATTTTCCAACAGCACTTGGGTATGTTAGTTGTTACTCCTGTTCGGAGTATTGTTTTCTTTCTGTTTTCCAGTTCTTGGTTCTGCTTGGCTATTCGGCAGACTGAGGTAAATAGAGAAGGGAGTATATTATATACTGTCCCACAGTTTTGTTTTCAGTCTCCACCTGCTGGTCATGATTGGATATATACCCATTTGTAAAGATTAACCTCTACTGGTCTGGAGAAGCTAAAAGAAAGTAAATTAGCAGGTAAGAACCTAATTTCTCCGTTCTTATGTTAAACCTGCTGTCAGTCAGTCGTAGGTGACTTGTAGTCCCCGAAAAGGATATTGTACTTTTAGCAGTAGGGTTCAATAAAATGATTTTTATATGTTTCTGATGTTGCCTTTTGATGATAAAGAGCAGTTTTGTTATCGGGATTTGCAAGCTGATTTACCGCTGACACGAAATCTCAAAATGATAGAGTATACAAGTGTCATTTTGTACTTGGGTTATTAATTATTCCTGGACTTTATCAGGCCAAAATGATCTGAAACAGTGTGCTTGAAATAATCAGAGCTTTAAATTCTTCCTTCCTGCTCTGTCTTCAGAAACAAGGTCACTTTGATTTAATAAATGGCACCTCCCATTTAAATGGCTTTGATTTACTGCCCCTCGCTGCTTTCTGCTGCTGTTAGATTTTCAAGCTGCCGGTAGCCTTGAATAGACAATTTAATTGACTGATGACAGCCATTTCTACTATTAGTGCAGAAAATAAAGGACCCTCTTATGCAAGAAAAGTCCATAATTATTTCAGCCCTCGCAGAGAAAAGGCGCTAGTCTAGCCATTGTAATAGCTCCCACATGTCAGTAATGATCCAGGACTTTATCTGAAGGGAATTAAGCTGCAGTCTGTAAGATTACAGTTTATAATTTCTTTGGTTTTTTTATTCACATTCCGTTTGAATGAAATCCTGGTTCTGTTGCTTGGTGCTAAATGCAAAACCCAGGGCTGTGTGGAAATGGCCTACCCTGAACCTGGCTAAAAATACGCAGGGGGTTCCAGAACACATAAACTTCTAGCCGAGTCCTGGGAAGGTGTTCCGGGGAACGGAGGAATTGGGAAATAATTCTCACACATTAATTCAGTTAACCGGCACTCTCAACCAACTGACCAAAAAAAAAAAGTCTCCCACGCTCCTAAGACAACATCCAAAATGGTGCTCCTCCCAAGTGTGGCCTAAGGAAGTCAACACCTACCGGCGTCTTAAGACTGCTTTAGGCACCACTAGTCATGATTCTGTAAACGGCGCCTAAGAGATGATTGACAGTTGCGCTTAACAGCGCCAAGGAGGTAGGCGCTGTTTATACAATCAGGGCCACCCAAAAAATTCAAGTGTTTCCAGATGTGACAAAAGAAACCCAGAGACGTAGAAAACAATTTTTGTTGTTTTTTCTTCTACGATATCCGTGCAAATGTGTCAGAAAATATAAGTCTAATAACTATATATTCTTTGAGCCTTCTCAGCTGTCAGGATTCTTAACCATGAAACGTCTTGAAGGGGGAATTGTAGCAACAACTTAAATAAGAAATTGTTTCTGTACTCACTAACAGTTGACCACCTACTTTGTGAAATAGGATGTGTTTTCCCTTTTTTCTTTATTGAATTTCACTCATTAGAATCTTGGACCTTATCAATATGGGATTTTAAATATTGATTAAAGTGAATAATTTTTACTTTCTTCAACTTAATTTCCTTCGATAGGAATTGTATATCTTATTCATTTCTGTACAAGAAGTATATTTCTTGATAAAGTGTTAAAATATAAAATAAAATACCGTATTTTTACGCAAATAACGCGCATACGTGTAAAACGCGCCCACTCGTATAGCGCGCGGGAACCAAGCATTTATGTAAAATAATTTCAGTATAGCGTGCCCATGCGTATACCAAGCATGCTCCTCCCGCCACTCCATTTGGACCGCAGATTAACTCTTTCGCAGCTGGGCAATTTGCGTTCGACCGGGTGAATAGGGGCGCTTACATTCATAAAGTCGGCCCACAGACCTAACCAGTAGAGGGATTAACAAAGACCCGGGATGATGAATGGAAAGACCGGTCGACTTCGGCCTACAGAACTAAGGGCTAAAGGAATAAAAGACTCCCTATTAAAATTATTCCCTACACCTTTTACCTCTTTAGGCTATAGTTGACGGGCTTTTCTATTCATCCCGGGTCTTTAATTCCTGTATTGGTTTGTTCGGTCGTCCGACTCCATGAATGTAAGACCCCGATTCACCTGGTCGAACTTAAATTGACCATCCCCAGGAGGGTTAGCCTATAAAAGATCATTAGTGCTGCATGTTCTTTCTAAACCGCCATAATGCCAGGAATGAGACGAAAGTCATATACAGCAGACTTTAAGCTTAAAGGAAGCGCCTTAGCTCCACCGGCGGGGACTGGGAAGGGCCGAAATTACCCATATGTCAAGGGGCGCTATTTTCGGGGCGGCAAATGCCGTCTCTGCAGTATGGGTGTCTCAGAATGTAAAAAAAATATATAATGCGCTCACGGATATAATGCGCATGCTTATTCCGTGTTTGTAAAATCTTGTATAGCACGCACGTTATATGCGTAAAAATACGGTACTACCAGGGCCACTGTGCTTAAGAGGTTGTCATACTGTAGTGTTTGGTCAGGGCCAGTGGATTTGTCCCACCCCTTAGAGGCCTGAGGGCACTGCTCCGAATTTTATTGGTTGAGCAGGCTACAGGCAGATGCTGCTCAGCCAATCAAATTCAGATCAGTATTGTCAGAGTCTTCAGTGGGGTTCGGAGAATCCCTAGCTCAAGAGCCCTGCTTTTTATTTTTGGGGGAGTTTACATTTAGTTTGATGCAGATTCACTGGTTTTGTGATGCCCAACTGCAGTGGCGTAGCAAGGGTGAGTGGTGCCTGGGGCGGTGGTGCCCCTCTCCCGCTGCAGGTAAGTGTCCCTTCCCCCGTACCTTTGTAACGTCGGCGCGAGCAGCCACCAACTCGCTTCCCACATCGGCTTCGGCGCTCTCTCTAATGTTGCTTCCTAGGTGCAGGTCCCAAAAGTGACGTTGGAGAAAGCGCCGAAGCCAACGCGGGCAGCAAGTTGGCGGCTGCTCGCGCTGAAATTAAAAAGGTATGAGGGAAGGGAAAAGGGGCACATGCGTGGCAGGTGGAGGAGTGGGGGGGATGGAGAGGAAGGAGGGGTGTTGGCGCCCCGAGCAAGATGGCGCCCGGGGTAGATCACCCCCTCCACTGACTACGCCACTGCCCAAATGCTTTCAGCAGTGAGCTCGGTTCTTAAAGCATGGATTCAGTGCAACTGATGAAAAGGCAGGAAATGCTCAGCTTGCTCCAAATAGCACTTTTATGTAAACAAAGAGATATAATGGAAGAAAAAAGTATTTTTAAAGTGTGATCAGGTTGTGGACCAGGTCCTGATTTCCATTCTTTCAGTTAACAATGACAGAGCTCACGGAACTCTAGGGTAGAGAATGACATGGGGACAAATTTTTTCCCCGTCCCCACAAGTTTTGTCACTGTCCCTGTCCCATTCCTGTTTGCTCTGCCTTAACCGCACAAGCCTTGAACACTTATGATTTTAAAATGTTTGAGGATTGAGCAGATGAGGACGGAGCTTAGGCATTGGTGAAATGAGGCATTATGACATCACAATCTGAGCTTTAGAATCTTGCTACTTAGGATTTTAAAGGGTTTGAGGCTTGTGCAGATGAGGACGGAGCTTAGGCATTGGTGGAATGAGGCATTATGACATCACACTCTGAGCTCTAGAATGTTGCTACTTAGGATTTTAAAGTGTTTGAGGCTTGTGCAGATGAAGACGGACCTTGCAGGAATGGGGCAGGGACAGGAAAAGAACTTGCGGGGATGGGAAAATGAGTTCCCGCGGGGACGGGAAAAAATTGTCCCAGTGTCATTCTCTAGGGCTCGCATGACAGAAACAGAAATGTGTTAATTTTTTCAGAAGGTGATATATTTCTTCCTAAATGCTGCTCTTTTGTGAGTGGCGCCTTACCTGTATCCCATGTTTTGGGCAGCTGTATTGGCCAGTTTCACAGAATAGAAAATGTGCCTCCTCTCTTCCCTCCAGTACCACTGGTTGACTGTCCTGTACCCTCCTGTACTGCTGGATAAACGTCCTCCACCATCTCTTTCCTCCTTCATCTTGGTTTTAGACCCAGGAAAATCAAGAGAGTGATTTCTACTTTATGCCCTTATAACATCTTTAACTTCTCTCTTTTGTAGCCACATTTGCACAAGATAGTGAATAGTTCCATGGAGCTCGCACAGACTGCCAAAGAGCCTTACAACTACTTCCTGCTGTTACGGGCTCTCTTCAGGTCAATTGGAGGCGGCAGTCATGATCTCCTGTATCAAGAGTTCTTGCCGCTCCTGCCTAACTTGCTACAAGGTGAGGACAGTCTTTCCTTAAATGCGTGACAGCCAGAAACAGGAATTCAGGTTCTTGGATTTTTAACCTGCAGGGTGCTTGTAAGCCCACCTGCGTTGAATTACTTTGCGATCTTACGAAGCATTTACACAGGGGTTCTCGAATTATTCCTTGGGATACCCCAACAAAGGCAGGGTTTCAGGATACCCGCAATGAATATGCATGAGATAGATTTGCAAGCAGTGAAGGTAGCGAAAGTAGATTTCTCGTGCATATTGGTTATAAAGTCACCTATGGGAAACCATGATGTCCTTTTAATAAAATCTTAAAAATTCTCCATTTCTGGTCTTGAACTCCCTTAGATATAGAACAAAATATATAGGGTTGTGCTTCATTCTTACTCAAAGGACTCAGCTTGTAGAAAAGATGGTTGAGGGGAGATATGATAGAGATCTATAAAATACCAAGCAAAGTGGAAGGCGTAGACATGAATCGCTTGTTTACTCTTTTCAAAAATACAAGGACTAGGGGGCACAAGGTGGAGTTACTAAGTGGTAAATTTAAACCAAATTAGAGAAAATATTTCTTCACTCAGTGTGTAATTAAACTCTGGAATTTGTTGCCAGAGAATGTGGTAAAAGCAGTTAGTTTAGCAGGGTTTAAAGAAAGTTTAGATAATTTCCTAAATGAAAAGTTTGTAAGCCATTATTAAGATAGACTTTGGGAAATCCACTGCTTATTTCTAGGATAAGCAGCATAAAATCTGTTTAACTGTTTTGGAATCTTGCCAAGCACTTGTGACCTGGATTGGCCACTGTTGCTTGATGGACCTTCAATTTGTCCCAATATGCCAAATGTTCTCATAGTAGATTTTCAGGTGATTAATAAAGACCCATTGAATGTAAAAAAATCAGAGTAAACAGGTCAGAAGTTCAAGTATATTCCTGAGAAAAATGCATCTTAACAAAATTCCTTTCTTTTTTGATTTTCAGGTCTTAATATGCTGCAGAGCGGTCTACACAAGCAGCACATGAAGGATCTGTTTGTAGAATTATGTTTGACTGTGCCAGTCCGACTTAGCTCCCTGCTACCATATCTCCCGATGCTGATGGATCCCTTGGTGTCTGCTCTGAATGGCTCTCAGACCTTGGTTAGCCAGGGCCTAAGAACACTTGAACTGTGTGTGGACAACCTACAGCCAGATTTCTTATATGACCATATTCAGCCTGTGCGAGCCGAACTTATGCAGGCAAGTGTGAGAAACTGCCACCAGGGGGCACAAGGAATTCATAGACCTAGATGCTCACTGTTTTCATTTTTCCCTTCTGCTTGTAACATGGTTGGTTCAGAGGGTAAAGTGATCCGACTTGTTAATGAAGCTGAGATACTTGTTTACAATGGTACTACTTGACCTTTAGCTTCTCTGTCCCTGCTCCTCTTACTCTGACCCGGTTTCATTTGAATACTGGTTCAAAAGCTTTGCTGAAAACAATAGACTGACACGAATGCTCTGCATATGTGGAAAAGTTCCAAGTTCAGTTTATTTGATATACCCCCAATATATAACCAAGGTTAAAATCTAAGCGGTTTACAATAGAATAAATGTAGGAGGGTAATAAAAACTAATGATCTAACAATGACATCATAGACGTCGCTGAAATATGAGGATAGGAACCATAATGAGAGGATATAATAAAATCAAGGGCAGGAAAAAAAAGGGGTGAGTTAAAAAAAACATGGGAATATTAGGATAAAATGCTCTTATTCAGCGATAAGCTCATTCTTTATAAATAAAGATTAAGGATTGGATTGGATTTGATATACCACTTGACCATGGGTATTAAGCGGTTTACAATACTAAATATAGGCATAGAGCTTCTCTCTCTGTTCCGAACGGGCTCACAATCTAATTAAGCATAAAAGAGAAGACATCATTAACATTATGGAGATATATAATAAAAGGGAGGAAAAGAAAGTACCCCATGGAAAGTAAAGAACATTGAAGGCAAAGAAATCCCCCCACTCAAGATCCAAGAAAATGAGTATTATAGTTACAATATAAGGAAAGAGAGAATAGTTAAACTAACAGTCTAAATTTATAAATATCAGGAAAATGAGAGATTAAAAATTAAACTAAACTCTAGACCAAAGTAAAGACTAAACTAAAGTAAGTAAAGACTAGACTAAACTAAGTAAATTAAACTAAAGTAAACTCTACATTAAAGTAAAGACTAAACTAAAGTAAACTCTAGACTAAAGTAAACTCTAGGCACTTATGGAGCACAATGATTTGCACGGGTGATTATATATATCTTGGAATTATCATCCTGCTGAGTTGCGATGGAGAAGTAATTACTGATCAGCTGGGACCTCCACTCTCTCTTGGAAAATCAGATAAGTGCTGCGTTTTTATTGACAGTCAATTAAGAAAGCTTTTTTTGAAAAGTGACGATTGCCTCATATGGGGTAATCTAGGAACAGGAAGAGCGTGATGATGGCGCTAGAAAAGGTTCAAAGAAGAGCACCAAGATGGTAAAGGGGATGGAACTCCTCTCGTATGAGGAAAGACTAAAATGGTTATGGCTCTTCAGCTTGGAAAAGAGACGGCTGAGGGGAGAAATGATTTAAGTCTACAAAATCCTGAGTGGAGTAGAACGAGTACAAGTGGATCGATTTTTCACTCCGTCAAAAATTACAAAGACTAGGGGACACTCGATGATGTTACAGGGAAATAGTTTTAAAACCAATAGGAGGAATAGTTAAGCTGTGGAACGTGTTGCCAGAGGATGTGGTAAGAGCAGATAGCATAGCTGGTTTTAAGAAAGGTTTGGACAAGTTCCTGGAGGAAAAGTCCATAGTCTGTTATTGACAAAGACAGGGGGGAAGCCACTGCTTTCTCTGGATTGGTCCCAAAATCAAACTCGGGGAATATAAATCTAATGTTTGGTGGATCCAAATGATGGAAATGCAGCACTGAAGAACGGAAGGAGAAGCAGTAGTCCTCCTGGATGTCACAAGAAGTGGTGGGTTCTCTGAGGAAGCCCGTGAGGGCGAAACGCGTCAGAACCTGATAGCACCATCACAGTCAGCTTCATTGACTTCACCAGGCTATGGACTTTTTTAGCATTCATATGAAATGATTGAAATCTTAAGTATGAATTTCAAGCACTAAACACTTTATATAAAGAAGAAAATCAGAATAAAATAGTATAAGATTATTTAAACAGATTTGCAGTGTAGGAGGAAGTGCAGTGATAGACCAAGGGGGTTTGCATTTTGGGGCGTGTCCCCGTTTGCAGCTTCAAGTTTAAGTTTCAAGTTTATTAGGATTTTATATACCGCCTATCAAGGTTATCTAAGCGGTTTTTACAATCAGGTACTCAAGCATTTTCCCTCTCTGTCCCGGTGGGCTCTCAATCTATCTAACGTACCTGGGACTATGGAGGATTAAGTGACTTGCCCAGGGTCACAAGGAGCAACGCGGGGTTTGAACCCACAACCCCAGGGTGCTGAGGCTGTAGATCCAACCACTGCGCCACACACTCCTCTACCTGCAAGTTCTGAGCACTTCCGAAGTTAGTTCACATATAATGTATTAAGTTTAAAAGGATATAGGGAGGGGATCGGTTATTTATATACTTGAATTGCCCTGTATTGGTAGCATGGAATGTTGCTACTCCGTGGGTTCTGGCCAGGTATTAGTGACCTGGATTTGCCACCGTGAGAACAGACTACTGGGCTTGATGGACCATTGATGACCCAGTAAGGCTATGCGTATGTTTGGAAGACCGACAAGAACAGAATTACAGTACCGGTAGTCGAGTTTCGATAGAAATAGAGACCATATAAGAATGCGAAGAGCTGTGGTGTAGTAAGGTGTGTCTGTGTGTGTGTGGGGGGGGGCGGTCCATCCTGGGTTCCATGATGGGGGGCCACCAGCTCCCCTCCGCCCCCTGCCTCTTCCCATTCCTCCCCTCTAGGCACGCACCCTCCTTCCCATACCTCTCGTTGAAGTTGTTCACAGCAGTCAACAACGTGCTCTTCACAACTCCGTCGGCTCTCCCACTGATCTCACTTCCGGTTTCCGCGCATAGGAAGTGACATCAGAGGGGAAGCTGAAGGGGTCGTGAGGAGCACGTTGTTGATCACCGTGACCAACAACTTCAGCTAGAGGTACGGGGGAAGGGAAGGGGGGCGTGGCAGGTGGGATTGGGGTGGGGGGCGAAGATGAGGGTGAAGCTTCCTATGAAATGAAATACTTGCCTCATGTGCATTTAGACATAAACACACACAGGTACAGACAGACAGACACGAATGGACACACATACACATCTACCCTAGGTATTAAAATGTTTTACTACGTATTGTGTCAACATTGTGATGTAGCATATTATGCAATATTTTGATTGTAATTTGAATATTTTTTTTCTGCGAATTCCTTTTTAAAATGTGATAGATAAATCCTAATAAATAAATAATAATGAAAGGACACAGCTGAAAACGTGCCATTATGCAGTAAGAAGAAGTAAATCATTGGCGAATATGTTATCTTGCTCATAATTTCTGAGACCACCCCAAGTTCGAAACTGAATTTAAACCTAATGTCAGTTCCCTGAAGCAGTACTGAAACGTGGCACGTCGGAACCAGTGAATTTTAAAGCTAAGTCTCATAAACTTTAGTTCATCTTTTAAGTCATTAATAGGAGATGTATACTTTATAGTCTAGTAGCTTGTGAAAGTATAATGAACCACCACAAGTGACACTTTAAATTCGTATTGAACACTGCGATGATTGGGTGGTGAGGTGGTGGAATCTACCTTCATGTCTCTGAACAGAGTTCGATTAGGCATTCACATGAATTAAACTTTGCTTAATCCATTTTGACCTTATAGAGTGACATTTTTCAAAATTTGCATTAGTCATTTCTAGTCACTCAACAGCCAAGAGTAGTTGAGTCCATTGTCCCTATAGTGTTTTTGATTGTATTTCCTGAGGCTTTTTCCTCCCAAGGACTATAGTTTCAAGTTTATTAAAATTTTGATTGGATGCAAAACAAGGCTTCTAAGCTTTTTACAATTTAAAAAGGGGGAGACAAAACAAACAAATACCCAGTAAACAATACTTGACCAACATAAAACAACAGGAAAGTCGGGAGAACTACAAATCAAAAGTAAAGAATCCATAGAAGAAAAACCACAATAGGGAGGCGAGGGAATCAGGATTATTGAACAACTCTGGCTGTATTCAAAGTCTATTTAAGAGTCATATGCATCTTGGAAAAGGTAAGTCTTTAGATTTCCTGTGATTTGCCGCTTAATATTTATATTATCGGAGGTTGGATATAGTGAATATTTGAATTTTGATTAAATTCATACTGTCAAACCCCTTTCACATAAACCTCAAGATGGATTTACATTCAGGCAGCTCTAAAACCCAGTTGCTTCCTCATCCACTTTCCATCAGTATGTGACAGGAAAGGGCAGCTACATATGTAACACAAACATTCTGAATTTTGCCGATTTTTGAGTCAAGCTGTAACGTAGCAGAGAATAGGGACGGCTTCTTTTCATATAACTCTTAAATTTTGCTCAAAAGAGAGTTTATTTGTGTAGTTCTGACTGCAGCTGGGCATAAATATTCATAGGAGCACTTTTGTGAGAAACCACGATTGCTAATCTAATAATAATAATAATAACAACTTTATTTTTGTATACCGCCATACCCAGGGAGTTCTAGGCGGTTCACATTTGTTTATCTAGTGTTGGGAACGCAAGGAGTTAAAAAATAAATCATCTTGATGCATTTTTGTTTTAATAGGCCCTGTGGCGTACATTGCGCAATCCTGCCGACAGCATTTCTCATGTCGCATACCGGGTACTGGGCAAATTTGGCGGCAGCAACAGGAAGATGCTGAAGGAGTCGCAGAAGCTGCAGTATGTGGTGACTGAAATTCAAGGGCCAAGTATTACCGTTGATTTTGCAGACTGCAAAGCCTCCATTCAGCTCCCAATGGAAAAGGTAAAGCTTACTTTCTTTTTACTGTATAAACTAGAATATAAACCCATCCGAATATAAAATGAGGTAACCTTTTACCCCCAAAGATTGACTCGAATATAAACCAAGGGCTTATATTCAAATATCGGTAATCCTCTCTCTCTTTTCCGCCTCCCTCCCTCCTCCCTGGCATCCACATTCCTGCCTTCTCCGAGTTGTCTTGTCTCCGGGCCTATTTCAAGCCTTGGTGGTCCAGTGGTGAACCAGGACAGGAGCGATCCCTCCCGTGTCCTGTCCCAGCTGGCTCTGTACCTCCTTACCTCCCTCTCAGACCCATTGCAGGCCATCCCCCAAGCCTACCTTAAGCTCTGGTAGTCCAACAGTGAAATGGGGCAGGAGCGATCTTCTTATGCTACTCTCCCAAGCAGTCTTGCTCCTGAAAATGGCTGCTGTGAATTCAGCAGTCTTGCAAGGTTGCTGTGGGAAATCACAGAAACCATTTTCAGGACCAAGACTGCACGAGGCAGGAGCCAGCTGGGACAGGACACGGAGGTACTTAGAGAGACCTCCCAGGAAAGAGACTTGGGAGTTATGATCAACAAATCGATGAAGCCGTCCATGCAAAGTGCTACGGCAGCGGAAAGGGCGAAGAGATTGCTTTGTGGACCGTGTAGGCTATCGTGAACTGGATTCTTCTTTTCATCAGCAGCCAGTATAGTTGCTCTAATGGTGGATTTGCTCTCGTATTGGTTCCTTTTGAGTATTAGTCTTGCAGCTGCGTTTTGCAGTAGTTGAATCCTCTTGCATTCCTTTTCTGTGATAGCACAATGTAATGAGTTGCAATAGTCCAGGTATGGCATTAGGACAGATTGTTCTACTGTCCTGAAGCTGGTTTTGGTCAGGGCTGCTCTTATGTCTTCAGTTGTCTCATCTTAAAGAAGGAATTTTTTCACTAGAGTGGTAATGTGTGTGTGTGTTGAAGGTTAAGTTTAAATCTAGTGTTATTCCCAGGACTTTGGAGGTATTCTCTATCTTTAGACTCTCACCTGATGTAGAAAGACTAAGGTTGAGACAGACAGTAAAGAATAACATTCTTCAATATGAGGCTTGAGGGTCAGTGGTTGTGCCCATGATTATCCCAGGACAAGCAGGCAGCATATTCTTAACGTATGGGTGACGTCACCGACGGAGCCCCGGTACGGACACTTTTAACTAGAAAGTTCTAGTTGGCCGCACTGCGCATGCGCGGGTGCTTTCCCGCTCGACGGAGGAGAGCGTGGTCCCCAGTTTCTTCGTTTCCGCGGAGCGAAGAAGACGCATGTGTTTTCAACGGCCGTTGAAAAACTAATTTTTGCCTTCCCGCTCGCGTATTTTCTCACTTTTTTTTCCTATTTTTCTTATCGGATTCCCTTCATTTTTGTTTTCAAAAAAAAAAAAAAAAAACTCGTCGAGTTTTCCTTATTTTTTCAGGCCAGCCCCGGCGGGGCCTGTTGCCACCATACAGGCCTCCGGATTCGATTTTGCGGAGGCCGTGTTTCCCTTCATGCCCCCTCAACCGGGTTTTAAGAAGTGCCAGCGGTGTGCACGCCCGATCTCCCTCACCGACCCACACAATTGGTGCCTCCAGTGCTTGGGTCCAGAGCATCGGGCTGACACCTGCACCCGCTGTGCTACGCTTAAAAAGCGTACTTTGAAAAATCGGCAGATCCAGCAAAATATTTTGTTTGGTACCGGATCTGCCATGGAACCGACTGCGACGTTGACGGCACCACAAAAGTCGGCACCGACGACATCGACACCACCGGACCCTTCCTCGGGGTCGTTGGGCCCAGGTAAGCCGGCTAAGAAGCCTCCCACTTCCCTTGAGCGCCCTCCTGCCACGGTTGCGACACCGGCCCTCCCGGCACCGCACCGGCCCCGCAAACGCTCCGTTCCGATCTCGGTGAGTGCCTCATCATCGGCCTCCTCATCACCGGAGCGTAGAGCGGCACCTATGGTACCGAAGAAGAAAAAAGCGGTACCGGTGCCTCCCCTGGACGACCGCATCGCGGCCATACTCCAAACACAGTTACAGGAGCAGCTGCAACAACTGGTGCAGCTGCAACTGGAGCAGCTGCAACTGGTGCAGCAACAACTGGAGCAGCTGCAACTGGTGAAATGAGGCATTATGACATCACAATATGAGCTCCGGGATGTTGCTACTTTTGGGGTTTCTGCCAGGTACTTGTGTCCTGGGTTGGCCACTGTTGAAAACAGGATGCTGGGCTTGATAGACCTTCGGTCTGTCCCAGTAGTGCGGGAAACCATCTGGTGTCCTTTATCTGCCTTGTTTCTATTAGAGAACCCTTCTCCTCATATACCCAGATCTTACATATTTTTTATTTGTTTGACTGGCAGTCCAAACACCCCCCCCCACCCAAAGTCTCATTGTAAGGAGCGGATTTGACTTCTGTGTCTGTCTCCTGCCTCTTCTGCACAGGGCTGCTGCTGGATCCAGAGTTCATTGCGGCCTAAAATTTTTTGTATGGATTTGAATTCATGGGGTTTGGTTTTTTTTTTCCCTTTACACAAATGTTGGTCCTTTGAGGTCCGCAATCCAGTTGGGTTTTCAGGATTTCCCCAATGAATATGCCTGAGATCTATTAGCATACAATGAAAGCAGTGCATGCAAATAGATCTCATGCATATTCACAGGAGAAATCCTGAAAACCCGATTGGATTGCGGCCCTTGAGGACTGACATTTGACACCCCTGCGACTAAGGCTATTGTATGTCTACAGAAGACCGCTATGTTTATTTATTTCCAGCTCCTGGAGCTCGATGGCTTCCTTAGGCTGTCTTTGCTTTCTCAGATAATCCTATTGCTTTTTCAGTAAGTGTTATGTGAACAGGATCCAAATCCCGGGACTTTTGCTTAGATGCTTTGAGAAAGCCAGAATTTTAAACTTTCAGGGTGAAGCGAAATCTGCAAACCTCCATCTTTCATTTCTGTTCGCTACAGTGGCGTACCTAGGGTATGTGGCACCCGGGGCCCATCATTTTTTGACACTCCCCCCCCCCCCATGTAAAAAAAATTTTTTTTTTTTTTTTTTTGCAATAACCATGAAATGGAATAAATGGTCAGAATAGAAACAGGCAGTGAAAATTTTCTTTTATTGAACCTCATATATGTAACCATTATTCCAAACATAACATAACATAAATTATGTCTAAATTGTCATGACATTAGAAGTACATATGGAGTAGTTGCAGGTGATGCTTGGGACAGTTCTGATTGTGTTAGTTCGGTTTTATGTGTTTTTTGAATAGAAGGGTTTTTATTTCTTTTTGAAGGTTTTGCAGTCTGTGGTTGATATCAATTGGTTGTAGAGTTGGGGGTCGAGTGTTGCAGCTCGAATGGCTAGGAGGTTGTCGAACAGTTTTTTTCTTTTGACGTTTTTGGTTGGAGGGTGTGTGAATGGTGCACAAGTTCTCCTATGTCTGTTTGAAGTGGATTGAATTATTTAGCTGAAGAAATTAGTTACCCCCCATTCCACACACATTAATTCTCTTCCATTTTTGTTCCCATTATAAAAAACACTGATAAGTTCCCAGAAAAAAAATACATTAAAATAAGAAGTGAAAACAAAGGCCCCTACAGATGAGAACATAACATAAGAATAGCCTAACTGGGTCAGACCAATGGTCCATCATGCCCAGTAGCCCATTCTCATGGTAGCCAATCCAGGACACTAATACCTGGTCAAAACCCAAAGAGTAGCAACATTCCATGCTACCGATCCAGGGCAAGCAGACACTTCCCCCATGTCTTAATAACAGATTATGGACTTTTCCTCCAGGAATTTGTCCAAATCTTTCTTAAAACCAGCTACACTATCTGCTTTTACCATAACTTCTGGCCACTTCATTTTTAAGTTTAGATCTTTCCTTTCAAACAGAGACCTTGCTAGATGTCAAATACAGCACAAGGTAACTTCACATGGACTTAGCTGTGCAGGAAATGTGAATCTCCTCATACACCCACCATATAGTGCAAAAATGTGCAAAGGTCTGTTTTTTTCTTTCGATCACTACATAGCCTAATGCCACACAAGCAGCGCTGTTACAAACATATTCTGTAGGTCAATGCTAAGGATAACAAAGTTTCCTTCCTTGGACCAGAAGGAGATAAACCACTGGAAGAGATCCCAAAACAACACCCAAAGACCCACTCAGTGTGTGAATCAGTTGAGTGGAGTGGACTAACTGGGGGGTGGAAATGGGCCCGGAGTTTGCTCAGCAGAATTTCCCAGACCACCTCTTCCTCTCAACACATTGACACGCTGCCACCATCACCACTAGGAACACCTCACTGGGTAGGCCAGCTATGCTATAAACTTTATAAAACACATTATTATATTTTCTTATAAAGCACATATTTTAACTGACCTCTCTGACATCTTCAGCCTTTCCATTCACAAAAATAGAAGGAAGAAAAGTTCCCATTTCCTGCTGTCTCATGTCCCCGGCCTATACAATATTTTTTTTCTGCAGACCCTTCAAAAGTCTGACCAAATCCTCGTTTCACTTGCATTATAAAGTACTGAGGATGCCATCTCTCCCCAATCCCAGGTCCTAAAGTCTAAGACAGTAGCGCAAACTAATGCTGCCAGATACAGGAAAAAAAAATTTTGATTCGATTCAGCCCTATTGAATTGGTTTTTCAATTCGATTTTCCTGCCCAGTTGGGTGATTTTTTTCAAAACTCCTGGTGGGTTTTATAGCTTTTTCACCCCCTTTGGCTTCTCCTAACCACACTGGCGCTGTGGTATAAATAAAATAAAGAAACAAAAAGGACTTTTCCTCTTTCTGTTAAATCCTAGCTCACGTTTGCAGTCCAACACCAGCTCTGGCAGGATACACATTTCAAATCTGACATGTTATAATCACAAAACAGAAAATAAAATTAATTTTTCTACCTTTTGTTGTCTGGTTATATTTCAAATCTTGTTGGTCCAAGGCTCTGGTTTTCTTCTGATAACTTGCTTGCCAGGGTCTCCTTCTTTCTGCATGCTAACCATCCATCTGCCAACTCTGTCCTCCCTTTCCATTTCCCTTCCCTTCCCAGGAAGTCTGGTATCTTTCCTTTTTTTCATCTCCCTCCACAGATCCACCTTTTCTTAACTACCCTTTCATCCGGCATCTCTCCCTCCTTCCCCACCATCCCAGAGTCCACCATCTCTCCCTTTCTTTTCCTAATTACCCTCCTATCCAGTATCTCTATCCCTCCTCCACACCATCCCTTGTGTCCAACTTCTCTCCCTTTCTGTTCCTTCCCTCCCTAAATCCCATGGTCCATCATCTCTCTCCCTCTCCTCTATTTTCAGACCCATTATTTCTTCCCCCCCCCAAAGTTTGGCATATGCATGTCTCTTTGAACACCCCCTTCCCTCCGTGTACTTCTAAATCATGGTCCCCCCCCAAAGGCCTGTCCCCCCTTAAAGGTCTGCCTGTCCCACCTTGAAGGCCTGCACCCCCCTTGAAGGCCTGTCCCTTCCCCTTGTAGGCCTGTCCCCCCCTTGAAGGCCTGCCTGCCTGTCCCCCCCTTGAAGGTCTGCACCCCCCGAAGGCCTGCACCCCCCCGAAGGCCTGTCCCCCACTTGAAGGCCTGTCCCACCCCCTTGTAGCTTCTCCCCCCCCCTTGTAGGCCTGTCCCCCCTTGAAGGCCTGCCTGCCTGCCTTTCCCCCCTTGAAGGCCTGTCCCCCCTTGAAGGCCTGCACCCCCTTGAAGGCCTGCACCACCCCCCTCGAAGGCCTGCACTCCCTTGAAGGTCTGCACCCCCCCCCGAAGGCCTGTCCCCCACTTGAAGGCTTGTACCACCCCCTTGTAGCTTCTCCCCCCCTTGTAGGCCTGTCCCCCCCTTGAAGGCCTGCCTGCCTGCCTTTCCCCCCCTTGAAGGCCTGCACCCCCTTGAAGGACTGCACCCCCCCTGAAGGCCTGCATTCCCTTGAAGGTCTGCACCCCCCCGCAGGCCTGTCCCCCCCTTGAAGGCCTGTCCCACCCCCTTGTAGGCCTGTCCCCCCTTTAAGGCCTGCCTGCCTGCCTTTCCCCCCCTTGAAGGCCTGTCTCCCCCTTGAAGGCCTGTCTCCCCCTTGAAGGCCTGCACCCCCCTTGAAGGCCTGCACCCCCCCTTGTAGGCCTGTCCCCCCCCTTGAAGGCCTGTCCCCCCCCCTTGTAGGCCTGTCCCCCCCTTGAAGGCCTGCCTGCCTTTCCCCCCTTGAAGGCCTGCACCCCCTTGAAGGTCTGCACCCCCCCAAAGGCCTACACCCCCCCCGAAGGCCTGCACCCCCCTGAAGGCCTGCCTGCCCCCCTTGAAGGCCTGCACCCCCCCCCGAAGGCCTGTCCCCCCTTGAAGGCCTGCCTGCCTGCCTGTCACCCCCCTCCCCCTTGAAAGCCTGCTTGCCTGCCCGCCCGCCCCACCCTGAAGGCCTGATGCCCCGACCCACCCCGAAGGACCGCTCGCCCCCCTGGCCTCCCCGCACCACCTATGAACAGCCGCAGCAGGATCGCGAAGTCAGCGTCAGCGATCCCTGCGCTGCTTCCTGTGCCACGGTCCCGCCCCTCCTCTGACGTCAGAGGAGGGGCGGGATCGCGGCGCAGGAAGCAGCGCAGGGATGCTGACGCTGACTTCGCGATCCTGCTGCGGGCTGCTTCACAGGTGGTGCAGGAAGGTCAGTGGGGCGAGCGGTCCTTCGGGGTGGCGGGGGACTGAACGGCAAGGCCGGGAACACCCCCTTAGGGCTGGTACCCGGGGCGGCCCGCCCCCCCCTAGGTACGCCACTGGTTCGCTAGCAATAAGTTCCACTTGATCAGCCTATGTAAAGTTTGTTGTTTTTTTTCCAGTGAGATAAGGTTGCTTGATAAGGTTGTTGAAAAGATAACGAGAGAGCTACTAATTAATTCAGTAAATGAAAAGAGAATTTTTTCCAAGCAGAACTGAAAAATATCCATTTTACTGTAGAAAGAGGCTTTTACAGGTCACTGTATCTACATAATCTCACATTAACTGTTTAAGCATGGATGATTGAATTTCATTTTAAAATCATTTGAGTGCTGAAATTTCTAATTTCATGCCTCCAAATGGATTTTCCATAGGGGTCACATTGATGAATTTCTATATGTGTGTGTGTGTGTGTGTGTGTGTTTGGGGGGGGAGGGGGGGTGCATATGCCTGGCTTTTTCAGGACAGACTACCTGATTGGGATGCAAAACAGTCTGAAAATGCATATACAGGAATATCCCAACTTGTTGCCAGCATCAGCATTAAGGATGTAAATAAAATACTACATGTTTAAATGTTACTGTGTTGTTTTTCCATTTGTCTCATTCAGGCCATCGAGACGGCTTTGGATTGTTTGAAGAGTGCGAACACTGAGCCTTATTATCGCCGGCAAGCCTGGGAGGTCATCAAGTGCTTTCTGGTGGCCATGATGAATTTAGATGATAACAAACACGCCTTGTACCAGTTGCTAGCACATCCCAAGTATGAAAACCGTATTTCTTACTTAAAAACCTAGGCTACAAGAACATAAGTTACGTAAAATGAAAAGAAAATTGGATGGGGGTGGGGGGGGGGAGCTTTGTCAGCCGTTAAGGACATTCTGCCCAGTGGATATCATCATTGGTTGTATGTACACAGGAGTCTTCATGTTTGGCTTCCTCCCACCAAGTGCGGTTGTGCAATCATATTTTATATAAGGAAAAGAAATCAAAATGGCAGCACTGGCCATTGACTTTTTATCAGCAGCAAAATATCTTCCTTATTTCTCTGCGGTGGTATTTTCCCCCCGGGAGAGTGTGGCACAGTGGTTAGAACTACAGCCTTGGCACCCTGAGGTTATGGGTTCAAACCCCATGCTGCTCCTTGTGACCCTGGGCAAACCACTTAATCCCCCATTGCGCCAGGTACATTAATCTAATATTTGTGTGTCGCGCACACCTTAACAGGCTCTAGGCGACTTGAGGAAAGGAAAGGAAAAGGGTTAAGGGTGGGAGGAAGGAGCGGAAGAGGGACAGGAAACATAAGATTTAGGCGAATTAAGTAAAGGTCAGATGCTTATGATAATCTTAAAAGAATTAGTTGTTGAAGAGTGAAGTTTTCAGTCAGATTGTGAGCCCACCAGGACCACTTAGGCTATAGAGGTATATAAATACTAAAAATAAATAAATATTTAGGGTTCCTTTTACCCTTAGCACATCCTGGTTGTTTTTTTTTTTTTTTTGTATTTTCACTATTAATGGCCACTTGCTAATTTTCCCATTATTGAATAAGCCCCCACTGTCACCCATTATGTAGGTAGTAATGGCCATACTCTGTAAATGGCACTGCTAGCCATTCTAATTGTAGCCACCTGACAACACCTAAGTTTGGGATCCATGCCTAATTTTTATTTTTTAATTAGCTTACCATGCTGGTTTCAGCCAATCAAAAAAAAAAAGCAAGCATTAATTAAACAATTTAAGAGTTTAAAGTGACGCCTAAGTGGAAGTGCCATCCCACGTCTAAGGATGCTTAACGATGCCTATGTTAAAAAGTAAGCTTGGTTACGGGTGGAGAATAGGCGTGGTCGACTTAGACGGCCAACATAGGTGCCACCAAATTAGGCGAGTGTAAAGTGGTGCCTGTGTCTAGGATGCCTAAGTTTGCTTGGCGCCGCTAGGCGTGATTCTATAAACATTTTTTGATTGAGGGCGGGAGCCGGAAGGCCATGAGCATGCGCAGATGCTCAAGGCCCCACAGCGGTCCAGCGTAGAACCTCGGTGTCAGGCTCTTTCAGTAGTGGCACGCATATGGCAAGCACAGTGCCGGTCAGTAGGGGGAGGAAGTGGACAGCAGCGCCGATCATCTTGGATGCAAAGGGAGGAGATCAGTGCCAGTAGCCTCAGGGGGAGGTGAGTTTGCCGTGGAGGATAGCGGCGCTGGTGGGGGGGACGGTTGGAATGGAGGGTAGCAGCGCCGGTGTCCTCGGGGGCAGTTTGGAGTGGGAGGACAGAGCGACTGGTCTTCGGGAGGGGAGAGGCTCAAATACAAACCGAGACCCCCATTTTTGGCCCACTTTTTGGCCCTAAAATCTTGGTTTATATTCAAGTATACAGTATATGGTAGTTAGGCCTATTTTTAATAGTAACTCTCAAGCAACCAGAAATTACATTTATCCAGCATCTTCCAATCCCCTTGGGTGCTGGTTAACTGAGAGTCTACTGTATATCCATAATAACCTATCTCAGCATAATACACAATTAGAATAAAAAGATCAAAACTTAGAAATAGGCAAATTAAATCAAAGCAATAATAATAATGATAGAGCGTCAGCAGTATATATTAAAACAATACTGTACATCAGGGGTGTCCAACCTTTTGGCTTCCCTGGGCTGCATTGGCCGAAAAAAATGTTTCTGGAGCCGCACAAACACGCAAATGCTGCAGCAAGACAGAGGAGGGAGCCGGCAAGGCGGTAAACACCCGGGGGCAGCAGAGGAAAACACTTCATCACCCTCGACCGGGGCCACACTAAATACTTCACTGGGCCGCATGCGGCCCTCGGGCCACAGGTTGGACACCCCTGCTGTACATGAAACGTTGAAATAACAGTACATTGTAAAACAAAGTAAGATTCATATAATTAGAAGCGTGTTTACAATGTTAACACAACATCTTAATAGACAGCAAAAGGGGCTCGTGGAGGCGGATCAAATAGGCAGATAAGAGAGGGTATAGCCAAGGAGTTGTAATAGATGACTAATTTGAAGAAAATTTCCATGTCTACAAAAACACCTGCTTGTGTGTTTGAGCAGAGGTGTAAACTGCCACTATTTTTTTTTTAAGTTAGAGCTAAATGCTTGAATATCTTCAGTGGACTTCAGAAAAGAATCTCAGAATTGTAATTGTCACAACTCCTCAACTTTGCAGTCTCTCCTAGTTCCAAATTAGAGAATGACACGGGGACAAATTTTTTCCCCTCCCCGCAGGAACTCATTTTCCTGTCCCCTCCCCGTGAGTTCTTTTCCTGTCCCTATCCCATTCCTGCAAGTTCCACCCTCATCTGCACAAGTCTCAAACACTTTAAAATCCTAAGTAGCAACATTCTAGAGCTCAGACTGTGATGTCATAATGCCTCATTCCACCAATGCCTAAGCTCCGTCCTCATCTGCACAAGCCTCAAACACTTTAAAATAATAAGTAGCAACATTCTAGAGCTCAGACTGTGATGTCATAATGCCTCATTCCACCAATGCCTAAGCTCCGTCCTCATCTGCACAAGCCTCAAACACTTTAAAATAATAAGTAGCAACATTCTAGAGCTCAGATTGTGATGTCATAATGCCTCATTCCACCAATGCCTAAGCTCTGTCCTCTTCTGCACAAGCCTCAAACACTTGAAAATCATAAGTGTTCGAGGCTTGTGTGGTTAAGGCAGAATTTACAGGAATGGGGCAGGGACAAAACTCATGGGGATGGTGAAATTGAGTTCCTTCGGTGACGGGGGACAAATTTGTCCCCGTGTCATTCTCTATTCCAAATAGCTGGATGCTGGCGCTCCCTCCTCTGCTATTTAGGAAACAGTAGCTGTGCACCATCTCTGAGCATTTCATTTTTAAAATCTGCTTGAGAATTGCCCTCTTTGGTTTTAAATAAACCAAACACAACCCTTCAAAACCTTGATTCTCATCTGATACTTTCTGGCATTCTTTTCCAGTCCCATTGTACCTCTACTTTCCACCTTCTCTCATTTCATACTTTCTTCTTGGTGGGCGTCAGACATTTTCTTTCTTGTTATACCATCTGTTTGCTGTGACCTTCCAGTGCCCCTGCATATCACTGTCTCTCTATTTAACCCCCCCCCTACCCTCCCTCTCTTTTCCTCTTTGTTCTAGGCGTCCCTTGAAGGTTTTGCATCTGCTGAACGAAACACACTGTTTTATGACGCCCTCACTTAATGGGCATAAAATGCTCTAAAGCCCAAACCTGCTTTATTTTTACAATGATACAAATTTGCATTTTATTATCAAAGTAAAAACCACTGCTTTGGGACTTAATCACAGCTTGAAAATGGAGTTTGTAAGCTTAATATACAATTAATTTCTAGTGTTAGTACTATTTTTTCAGCTTCTTAAGATTTTAACACACCATGTCTTCCTTCCCACAAGTCACATTCATACAAGATTGCAGTTATGATCGATACATAAGTATGGCAGTACATTTTTGTGGCCAAGGCGGCACACTTTCTAATTAAAAAAGCTTTTTGTTCTATTAGTATAGACTTTAGAGTGCAGTGCTATATAAACCAGTGTTCTTCAGCCACCGGTCCATTCGATGCGGCGTTTTCTTCGGGCCGGCTCCCTCTTCCTCACTAACGCAGTGCACAAAGACGCGGGCAGTGGCTCCTACATGCGTCGCGCGCCTGAACCGGAAGCCTTCTGCTGCTTTGACACGCGGCTCCTGATTGGTAAGGCCCGACTTTAGTACAGGAAGAGGCAGTCGGAGCACACAGCGAGTGATTTCCTTCACTCACCGGCGCTCCGGCTGCCCTCTCCTGCCCGGTCATTCGTGGTCAGAAAATACCGCGAATGGCTGGGACCGCGAACTGCCGACCACGAATTTGCGGGGGAGCACTGTATATGAAAAATGAATGGTAAAAATAGTGTTACAACCCAGAAAATGTTTGCGATCTGAAAATAGCATGAAGTTGAATTTGGAGGGTAAGATGCTAGTCTCTCATGTTAAGATTGGGGCAAAAATGCTGTCTGTAGCAGGTGCCAAGGTTTGGAATGGGCTGCCTGGTATTCTGCGATTTTGTGATGGGAGACTGAAATTGAAGAAAATGTTGTAAAACACAGTTATTTGTCAATGCCTTCATGTGCTAATGCTATTCGTTGCTGAAGCCTTACCGTCCTATAAATGTTTTTATGGGATTTTGACTTTCCATCTTGTTGGATGAATGAGACTGTTTTTTTTTTTTTTTTTAAAGTTCTTTATTCATTTTAAAATCGTACAGCAAGTGTACAGGAATATAATAATAATAATAATAACTTTATTTTTGTATACCGCCATACCCAGAAGAGTTCTAGGCGGTTCACATTGGTTAGAACAAATTACAAGAGGTTACATGCCAAATTGAACATAGAATTACGAACTACAAGGAGGAAGAAGGGGGGGAGAGGAGGGAGACGGGGGGGGGAAGAAATTTCAATAGGAGGGAGGAGGAGGATTGAAGGAAGGGGCATTATGGGAGTTTAAGGGTCTTGCTCTCGGAATAGGTGGGTTTTAAGTGTTTTTCTGAAGTCGAGGTAGTTGTGGGCTTTGAGGACCATTTGGGCCAGCCAAGGGTTTAGTTTGGCGGCTTGGAAGGCATAGGTTTTGTCAAGGAATTTTTTTGAGTGGTATAGTTTTAGGGAGGGATAGGCGAAGAGTTGAATTTTGCGGGAGGTCTTTATGTCATTAATGTCATTAATAAGTACAATATAACACTTGAGATTCTTTCTCATATAATCCTAAAAACATAAAAACTATAACCTTTCCCACCCAACCTTCCTCAATTAGTGCAATCAAACATATCTTAAATATATTATAATCACATTATTTAGTAAAATTTCCATAACAATCCCTCACCCCCCATGTGTGTATATATATATATATATATATATATATATATATATATATATATATATATATATATATATATATATATGGATTGAATGAGACGGTTAATGTTTTATTGTGTTCTGTCAAAACACGTTTTAGTATTTTTAACATGTATGCAATTTGTAAAGCACATAGTATTTATGAGGTATATAAAGTTTTAAATAAATAAATACTATTATGGGGGCGGGGTCTGGGACAGAGATTGGGTGGAGATGGGCGTGGTCTGGCCCACGACTTAGCCTGTTCTTCAACTGCTGGTCCACGGACCGGTGCCGGTCCACAAAATAATTCTTTTATTTCCGCCGGTCCATAGGTGTCAAAAGGTTGAAGAACACTGCTATAAATGACCAGTACATAATGAGCTGAGATGATAATGTGCTCCCGTCAGGGGAGCCTTTTAAAATCAAGGTTGCGAAAACGGGGTGGGCAACCTTGGTCCTCAAGGACCGGAACTCAGTCAGGTTTTTAGGATTTCCACAATGCTACACATGAGATGTATTTGCATACAATAGAGGCTCAGTGCGTATTCATTAGAGAAATCCTGAAAACCTGACTCGGTTGTGGCCCTTGAGGACCAAGGTTGCCCATCCCTGTTGTAAAACTATGCAACGAGGCCTTGTTGAGAACTGGAGTGAGAGAGATTATCATCGGACAAATGGAAGCGATTATGTCTCTATATGTCATTGGCAAGATCTCACTGGAGTGTTGTGTCTGATTCTGGAGGTTATACTCAACAAAAAGATACAAGCAAAAAAGGCAGCCCTCAGAAGGGCTGACAAAAAGGTGCAGAATTTGCACCAAAAACCCTCCGACATGAAGCTTAAGAATCTTAATATGCATACTAGAGAATGTCACGGGGACAAATTTGTTCCTGTCCCCGTAGGAGCTCAATTTCCCCGTCCCCGTGAGTTTTGTCGCTGTCCCTGCCCCATTCCTCTAAGCTCTGCCTTAACCACACAAGCCTTGAACACTTATGATTTTAAAGGGTTTGAGGCTTGTGCAGATGAGGACGGAGCTTAGGCATTGGTGGAATGAGGCATTATGACATCACAATCTGAGCTCTAGAATGTTGCTACTTATGATTTTAAAAGGCTTGAGGCTTGTGCAGATGAGAATGGAGCTTAGGCATTGGTGGAAAGAGGCATTATGACATCACAATCTGAGCTCTAGAATGTTGCTACCTAGGATTTTAAAGGGTTTGAGGCTTGTGCGATGAGGATGGAGCTTGCAGGAATGGGGCAGGGACAGGAAAATGAGTTCCTGCAGGGACGGAGGAAAATTTGTCCCCGGTCTAATGCATACCCCAGAGCAGTGTTTCCCAAGTTGGTCCTAGATTACCCCTTTGCCAGTCAGGTTTTCAGGATAACCACAATGAATATGCATGAGTTGATTTACATTTACTTCCTGTTTTATGTATATTCATTGTAGATATTTTGAAAACCTGACTGGCATGACAAGGGGGTACACAAGGACCGACTTGAGAAGCACTGCCCTAGAACAGGGAAGAGCAAACTGCTGCCTATGAGTTAAATACGATCCGATAGGTACTGGTTTCCAGTCCGCACCAACTTCCCAAATCTATGCTTGATCAAGCCCATCAGAGCTTGTTTTCTGGCTCGTTGCTGGAAGCCCAAAAATATTTGCTTTTAATGATGATTTGATATGCCTTCTCATGCACTGCCAATTCCAGACTTTGTTTTTTTCATCTAGCTGCCCCCTATGCCTGAAATAAATTACCCGAGTCTGTCCGCCAAGCCCCTTCCCTTCCCTTGTTTAAAATCAGACTGAAAACCCATCTTTTTGATATAGCCTTCAATCCATAACCCTATTCCCCACTGCCCACCAACCTAGCCAGCAGATTAACCATTCCCCTTGTGTATTCATGACATCCTGTTTATCTGTCTTGTCTGTTTAGATTGTAAGCTCTTTTGAGCAGGGACTGTCTTCTTTGTGACTCTGTACAGCGCTGTGTACGACTGGTAGTGCTATAGAAATCATTCATGGTAGTAGTAATAGTGTGAAGAGTTTCAGTCTTTGGGAAGCAGAGCTGAGATTGTGACGTCATAATGCCTCATTCCACCAATAAGAGCCAACCTCATCAGTGATGTCACAATGGCTTGATTGTCTTGTACTCCCCTCTGCCCTCCAACCCAGCCAGCTGATTAACCCTTCCCCTTAACTGTATCCCTGACATCCTGTTTGTCTGTCTTGTCTGTTTAGATTGTAAGCTCTTTTGAGTAGGGACTGTCTTTGTGACTCTATACAGCGCTGCGTACGTCTGGTAGTGATATAGAAATAATTCATAGTAGTAGTAGATATATGTGCAATGGAAGGTAGACATTTGAGGCCTTTAGTGATGATGTTGCCAGGGCAGTGGAGGTAAACAGCCGTTGCTGAAGGTGGAGTGAGGTGTTGCATAGAAGCAGTCAGGAAAGCAATCTGCTTCCAAAAGTATCAGATCAGCAAGCAAGGGGGAATGCTAGTTCAGACTGGGCTGGGGCCAGGAAGGTAGGATGTTGGGTTCTGACTGGCAGACACCTGAGGTTTGTGCTTCTCAGACTCCAGATCTGTGACCCCTTATTGATTCCTCATTAAGGGATCCCTTGAGAAGCCGCTGCCTAGCTCCTCTATGGGGTTCCCTCTAAGGGAATGACCAGACGGACGCTCAGTGTATAGCCCAAACGAATTACTCGGTTTATTAGAAAAAATTCAGGAATAAAATAGTCAGTATTATCAGAAAATATGTATAAAAAGGTAAATTAGTAAATCAGAGCGATCAGCATGGCCATACAAAGGAGAGGAAAGATACAAACAGATGCTGGCACAGTTTCTGTATGTATGTTAGGGTCTCTACCCCTCGTACACAAAAACTGGGTTATATACACAAGCCCCAAGCTCTGTCCATGCACCGTCCCTATAGGTGGAAATCTGTTGCTCAGCTATCCCACTCCTAATCTACACCTCTATTCTTCCCTGGGGGGCCCAGAACAGAAATGTCTTCTTGAACTTTCTGCTTCTCGAACTTTCCATTCTTCTCACGGGTACATCAGAGCATTGCATTAGCCACCACTTTTGGGGCCTGGCATTTTCTTATCAGTTCTTAGGTTCCTGGAGCCAGTGTGCCCGTGTATGGAGTGCCTGCCGACATGGCATGATTTGTTGCTCTCCTGCCTTCAACACATCCAGTGTCCGGTGTCCTTGGGAAACAGGCTTCTCAACAGGGAATCGAAACGTACACATTCACATTCTCCTAGGACAAGCAGGATGAGTCAGCCACATATGGGTGTTGTCCCAACAGCTCCCAATTTGCGGATAAGCTCTCCAATAGCTCAGAGAGAATTTATTTTTTTTTTTCTCTGAGCACGTGCAGTGCCCGGACCCCATTGGGCATGCCCGAGCCCTACCCATTTCCCCCTGCTTCCCCCTAAACCCCAGTCTTTAGTTTCCGCTCGTTTCCATTGGTCGGATTTTCTACAGCTCTCCATTACAACTTTTCTACTCATCACCTTGAAGATGCCTGAATCATCTAAAGAAACGACTGGGATGCAGGAGAAGGATGAATACACCGGATCCTCATGAATTGTGTGCCCACTGATTGGATCTGGCGCTCGAGGTTCCCGTATTGCTTGCATTGTGCGCACATGTCACCACGTACATGCAAGCTAAGGAAGAGGGCACTGAGAGACTATCCTGCTGTCCACGGAGAACCTACGTTACAGGTAAGTAACTACACTTTAGCAGCCACACATTAGAATCTGAGCATCTGAACTGAAACAAGTCTGTACCGGCCCGTGACTTCAATTGATTGCAGGAAAAGGTCTCCCATAGTCTCCCATCCTCTCACCCTTTACAAAGATGCAGAAGAAAGTAGCTTTAGCGTGCCCTTACACAGGCCCTACCTGAGCGCTAAGGTCATTTCTCCGGCGGCAGGAAAATGACCTCTTCTCCGTTTTTCAAATCAAAGGACGTGCACTAATGTTGCCACTAACAGAAATTAACGCGGGAGCTATGATATAGGCAGAAAGGGGCTGATTCTACAAACAGTGTCCCAATTGTAGGCAACAGTGGGTATCCTACCGCCCTCTCACCGGCCAATCTGGAGACATGTTAAAAAAAAAAAAAAAAGTATTGCTTCGAACGACGCCTATTTTGTAGGCGTCTTGTCTCACGCCTACTGAGATGCATAGGGATGCTTACGGATGCCCAAGACCGGTGTGGTTTCCACTGGAAGTGGCCTTGGATGGCCATTAACACCATGCTGATAACTTGAGAAATAGGTGTATTTTTACTAATTGTATTCTGTAATTCGCTGATTGTCCAGCTCTCTTCACTGTAAACCGCCTAGAAGTTGTAAGATTGTGGCAGTATAGAAAAAATAAAGTTGTTATTATTGTTATAAGCGTCTCTATGCATCTCCGTAATTCCTCTGTTGATCGGGATACACTATGGTTCAAGAGATGTAGCTCCAGAAAAGTTACATCCTATCCTATATAATAAAAGGTTAGTGGCGCACGCGCTTTTAAAAAAGCGTGATTACTGCGGCCGTGGTGTGTGATCCATGGCCATGTTCCATTTCAGAACCCGGCCAATGATCACTCTGGCCACTCCCCTCCTCCCACCCTCACCAACCCGAAGGAAGCTCAACAGACCTCCCGCCCTCACCTCACCAACCAGAAACAAGCTGGACCAAACCTCCCGCCCTCGCTCACCGCCGCTGCCGCTGATCCTCCTCTTCGGGGCAGCCTGCGATCGTGGCCAGCTTTGGCGGGCCTCGCGGGCCGCTTTCCGGCCTCAGTGGCACGTTCCCTCTGACACACGGGATCGCGTCGGGGGGGGGGGAGCGTTCTTCCGGGTTGGGGAGTGGCCTGCGAAGTTCGCTGGGGCCGGCCACCACGATCGCGGCCTGCTTTGAAGAGGAGCAGGCCAGAAGATGCCGGGATGGAGGGAGGGTAAGCAGGGGGATTAATTCAGGGGGCCAAAGGGAGAGGGAAAGGGGCCATGGAGAGATAGGGAGAGGGAAAGGGGGCTGCTTTGGGGGGAAGGTGAGCTGGGGACAGACAGTTTTACTCTGGGGGGAAGACAGAAGGGGCCATGGAGAGACAGGGAGAAGGAAAGGGGGCTGCTTTGGGGGAGGGGTGTGCTAGGGGGAGCCAGAAGGGGCCATGGAGAGATAAGGAGAGGGAAAAGGGGCTGCTTTGGGGGGAAGGTGAGCTGGGGACAGACAGTTTTACTCTGGGGGGAAGACAGAAGGGGCCATGGAGAGACAGGGAGAAGGAAAGGGGGCTGCTTTAGGGGAGGGGTGTGCTAGGGGGAGCCAGAAGGGGCCAGGGAGAGATAAGGAGAGGGAAAAGGGGCTGCTTTGGGTGGGAGGTGTGTGCTGGGGGCAGACAGCTGTGCTCGGGGGGGGGGGGAGAGTCAGAAGGACACAGACAGCGGCCAAGGAGAGAGAGATAAAGAAACACAGACAGACAGACAGACTCTATTCTAGCACCCGTTAATGTAACGGGCTTAAAGACTAGTATCTTAATATTAAAGAAGTTATTACTTTACAGATACTTTCAAATTTCATATCGTTTAATCATTTATAAATGATATGAATCAAATTTAAATATTACAGATAAACAATTCACATCACACATAATGTTAGAAACCCCCTCCCTCTGTCTCTGTCCCATGCGAGTCTTTATTTCACAGTCCATCGTATCACAATTCATAAACACACTATGGGCTCCTTTTACGAAGGTGCGCTTGCGTTTTTTTGCGCACGCACTGGATTGGCGTGCGCTAGCCGAAAAACTTCCACCTGCTCAAGAGGAGGCGGTAGCGGCTAGCGCGTGTGGCATTTTAGCGGGCGCTATTCCGCGCGTTAAGGCCCGAACGCACCTTCGTAAAAGGAGCCCTATGTGTTTTTCCTGTTGTTTTTCAAGTAGCTGTGTCTCTCTTCCTGAGTAAGTGGATGAGCTGCATTCACTGTGTACCACTTCACAAAGGCTGGGCTAACCGATCGTTGTTCAGCGAGAATTCATTATCCAGCAGTGGACTTAGTGAAGTGGTGCACAGTGAAAACAGCTCATCCACTTACTCAGGAAGAGAGACAGCTACTTGAAAATCAAGTGAAAAAACGCAGTGTGTTTATGAGTTGTTATATGATGGACTGTGAATAAAGACTCGCATGGGACAGAAACAGAGGGAGGGGGGTTTCCAAAATTATGTGTGATGTGACTTGTTTATATCTGTAATATTTAAATTTGATTCAAATAACAATTTGTAAATGATTAAACAATTTGAAATATGGAAGTATTTGTAAAGTAATAACTTCTTTAATAATAAGATATGCGTCTCCGTAGGCACGAGACAAGACGCCTTAAATGCTGGTCTACATTGAAGGCGTCTGTTAGAAAAAAAAAGACATGGTTCTCTAAAGCAGTGGTCCCCAACCCTGTCCTGGAGGACCACTAGCCAGTCGGGTTTTCGGGATAGCCCTAATGGCTGTCCATGGGACAGATCTACACTGCTGTCATTTTCATTACATGCAAATCTCTTTCATGCATATTCATTAGGGCCATCCTGAAAACCCGACTGGCTGGTGGTGCTCCAGGACAGGGTTGGGAATGACTGCTCTAAAGGACGCCGATGCATGAGTGACATGTGATCGACTACTGCTTAGGGGGCTGCTGAGATCAGCGTCCTTTAGAGCAATGTTCTTCAACCATCGGTCCATGGACCGGTGCCGGTCCACAGAAATTTCCTGCCGGTCCACAGGGCCACCACATGTATCAGGCCCAAAACAGTATTCTTTAACCGCCGGTCCACGGTGCGTTCAATGCGGCATTATCTTCAAGCCAGCTCCCTCTTCCTCACTGATTCAGTGCACAAAGCCACAAGCTCCTACACTTATCCTGCGCCTGAACTGGAAGCTTTCTCTCTGACATTGCAATGTCAGAGGGAAGGCTTCCAAATGATGCACGGGACACGCACGGAGCCGCTGCCTGCAGCTTTGTGCACTGCATCAGTGAGGAAGAGGGAGCCGACCTGTAGATAACACCGGGGGCGGCATAAAATGTCCAGGTGAGAGCAGGCCAGAAGGTAAGGCATAGCATGGAGGGAAGGAGACAACAAAGGTAGGGGGGAATGATTTTATTTTTGAATTTTGTGATTGAATTATGTCAATTTTGAGAATTTACATCTGCTGTCAGTGTGCTTTGTGTAGTTTAATTTTGTGGTTAACCATTATGTGTTGTTAAAAAGATTATATTGTGTATCTGTGAAAAATGAATGGAAAAAATAGTGTTACAATTAGTACTATTATGGGGCGGGGTCTGGGGTGGAGATTGGGTGGAGATGGGCGGGGTCTGGCCCATGACTTAGCCTAGTGTTCTTCAACCGCCGGTCCACGGACTGATGCCGGTCCACAGAATAATTCTTTTATTTCTGCTGGTCCATAGGTGTAAAAAGGTTGAAAAACACTGCTTTAGAGAATCAGGCCCTAAAGGCTAATGTGCTAATGCTGTACCAGTCAGCTCAGAAATGCCCATTCTCTGCCCTCAGGCACATCTCCTTGGCCAAAAAAAAAAAAAAAAATAGTTTTTAGCATTAGGTAGCATGTGTATATTTAAAACTTACCTCTCTGGATGGTGACCCGTAAAAAGCGCGCCAGACTTAAAGGCGCACAAGACTTATGCGTGCCGCCTGTCCTGCTGCTTTAAAGCCTTATCGTTACCGCTGTGTGTGTGTGGGGGGGAAACCCCCCCCACTGCATGTACAAGTCCTTGCGTTCCTGTTGGGGGGGGGGGGAGAAACCCCCCATCACTACACTGAAAAACTGCTGACCACCGAAAACTGAAAGGAAAATGGTTTTCAGTGTAACCACCCCCCCCCAACGGGAGCGTGAGGACTTGTACATGTACTGGGGGGGGGGTTCCCCCCCAATACCCTCCTTACAGTGCTAACGGTAAGGCTTTAAAGCAGCGGGACTGGCGGCGTGCATACGTCTTGCGTGCAATTGTCGGTGTGCCTTTGTTGGAGCGCTTTTGTCCTGTGCTCAATTGTTACGGTACCCTCCGGATAGCTCAATGCACCCTCCGGTAAGCCCTTTTAAGCCGCAATAAGCACGCGTTGGCGCTTACTGTAGCTTAGTAAAGGAGCTCCTTAGTCATGGCTCCCGGTGTGGCCCCCCCCCCCGTCCCAAAGGATTTCTCATCCCTGCCCTAGAGGAAAAGGGGAAAGGTGGGAATTAAGATGCAAAAAAAGTAAACATTGAGTGGAAATATATATTTTGCTATAGGCCTCGTCAAGGCCTTTGAAAGAACTCCTGGAGGTTTGGCTGTAGCAGCTTATCTTGATGTGATACGATTGATTAACATTTCAGCCATTACCAAATCAAAATCAAATGTCTCTGTTTAAAGCCGGAAAAGACCCGGCGCTGTTGAAAAGGCCAAGCTGTAATTGAATTCCATTCCGCTGCTTGTATACAAATTATTTGGAATATGTTTGTCCTCTCTTGAACCGCTGGTTTTTAAATGTTCATAATGAAATTGAATCATCCATCATTGCTTGAGTCCAGCACTTGACAAAATTAAAATGGAAGAAATGAACTGGCTCAACCCCTTTGGAAGCCTGTACAGGGGATTTGGGGAGGGGGGTAGGGAGAGAGAGAGAGAATGCACGCGTTGGAAATGAAAGCATACGGTGGTCATGGTTGAGCTACTTGCATGCTAGTTCAGAATTGGGCTAATGGCTTTCATTTTGTATTGCAGCTTTATGGAGAAGTCCATACCCAGCGTAATTATTTCTCATCGGTATAAAGCTCAAGACACGCCGGCCCGTAAAACATTTGAGCAGGCGTTGACAGGGGCATTCATGTCGGCTGTCATCAAAGATCTGCGGCCCAGCGCCCTGCCTTTTGTAGCCAGCCTAATTCGTCATTACACAATGGTAGCGGTTGCCCATCAGTGTGGTGAGTGCATCGATGAGGGAGGCTGCGGAAACTGTCAAGTGTTTAACCAGAGCTGGAAAGTACAGACATGTAATTGGGATGAATCATGTTCAAAGGCAAAAAAGTCAGTAAATCATTTCGAGTTATCTGACCTGATGACATAAGAACATAAGCAGTGCCTCCGCCGGGTCAGACCATAGGTCCATCCTGCCCAGCAGTCCGCTCTCGCGGCGGCCCAAACAGGTCACGACCAGTCTTGCTTGTCAATTTTCAGCGTTTCGTTTTTCTTTTTAAAAAAAAAAAAAAAAAAAAATTCTGTTTTATAAGCTGCTTCTGTCCTTGCACATTCACGGCTTTCCAAAAATACAAGGACTAGGAGGCACACAATGAAGCTATTAAATAGTCAATTTAAAACGAACCAAGAAAAATATTTCTTCACTCAACATGTAATGTGGTAAAATCAGTTAGCTTAGCAGGGTTTAAAAAAAGGTTTGGACGCGCTCCTTAAAGAAAAGTCCTTAGTCTATTATTAGAGTGGACTTAGGAAAATCTATTGCTTAGTTGTGGGATAAACAGCATAAAATCTGTTTTACTCTTTTGGGATCTTGCCAGATAACGTGTCACCTGATTGGCAGCTATTGGATGCGGGATACTGGGTTTAATGGTTCATTGGTCTGTCCCCCTATGGCGATGCTTATACTTGTAGTTTCAGCGAGTTAAGCACAACACACTATACTCCCATCAATTTCTGTCCACATGTAGGGTAAGTTTATAAAGCACCTAGGTTATCAAGGCACACTGGTCCATATATTGTGCATTTTGTAAGGACCAAACAAAACACAGTCCAGTTTCATGTGCTGATGATTGAAAGCACCATTAAAAAATAATAATTATCTGGTCAGGCGTGTACACTGAGGTGTCTACCAGCAAGTAGGTGTGGACTTTGCTGCATTCTTAGACCAAGAAGACCCTGGCCTAAATGGGAGTGGGCCTAAGGATTGAATACCTACCAGCAGCAAAGACCGCTTAGGTGCTGTTAGGTGTGACTCTATAAACGGCACCTAACGGATGATTGACCGCCACGCTCAACGGCGCCGTTTATAGAATCAGGCTCTAAGAGCTTTTCTTTTTTAAAATTTGCATAAGTGTCAGTCATGATCCAGATCATTTAGTGCAGTGACCTTTCTGCTATGATTCCAGGGCCTTTCTTGCTGCAGTGCTATCAGGTTGGAAGTCAGCCCAGCACTGCCATGTTCCATAGCGAAGAAAACGGATCAAAAGGGATGGACCCCCTGGTGCTTATCGATGCGATAGCGATCTGCATGGCGTACGAAGAGAAGGAATTGTGTAAAATAGGCGAGGTGGCTCTAGCCGTGATATTTGATGTTGCCAGCATCATCTTGGGCTCAAAGGAAAGGGTAAATGGCTAAATTCTTGACATTATGCAGGTTCAGAAGTTGTGCACCCTTGTGGGAAAGCCTTATAAACAAGAGATGAGATGGCTATTAAATAGTGAAGTGATATATCTTTTTTTTCCCCCTTTTTTCAGGCCTGCCAGCTTCCTCTGTTCTCTTATATCGTGGAGCGGTTATGTGCTTGCTGTTATGAGCAGGCCTGGTATGCGAAACTGGGTGGCGTGGTGTCCATTAAGTTTCTAATGGAACGTTTGCCTCTAATTTGGGTCCTCCAGAACCAACAGACTTTCCTCAAGGCTCTGCTTTTTGTTATGATGGATCTTACTGGAGAGGTATTTAATGATTTAATGATGGAGAGGGATTTAATGATGATGTTGGGCAGTGTTGGAATGTTTATTGACAGTCCACTGTTTTGATTTAGAAGGGGGTGATTTTAAGTCTTATGGAAACAAGAGGTTGATGTCAATAGCTAGACCAGAGTGTGTCAGAACTTTTTCAGCTCTGGCACACTGAACGGAGCAAATGTTTTTTTATGGCACATTATAATTGAAATTATAAAATTGCAAAATCAACAAAAAATTAAATTTGAGTTATTTATTTAAAGTTCTTTAAGCTATGGATGGGTAATGGTAACAACGGTGAAACTAAAGTAGATAGAATTGCTAATCAATGCAATGGATGTGCTTGTTTTTGAGGGCAAATTAACTCAAAACACGGCTCGATAGTTGACAAGCAAACACGCATTTCAGCCAAAAATGATCACGCTAGAACAACATTCATTCCCAGGATTAGACTCATATCAATCTAGCGTGATCATTTTTGGCTGCAACCCCCAGGACTTTGATTTCTGCTATGGACTTTTGGCGACTGGAGATGGGACATGCTTGCAGATAAGTGCTTTAGTCTTTAAACAATTCTTGAAATGTTATTTGAATATTTGAAGTGAATTGATTGAGTTACATATTCTTGACGAATTGTGAATGGAGTTTTTTTGACTAGGGATGTATTTCCTATGACAGCTTTGAAGCCGAAATAGAGATATCCAGAAGATAATAGTTGATTTTTATCCCTGGAAATACTGATGTCTTTTTCACCATTTACTCAAAATAATTAGTGTTTTTGTCCCTTTCTCTGGTATATGCTGATTGGATATTTTGGGGTGAATTAGAATTCTTTCATTACGCCACATAAACTGTGACACAACCCGATATTCTATTTTTTCAGTAATTGCCCCCCAACTGTGGAATTCTATACCAATCAAAATAAGAAAAGAACCCCTACTAAACTGCTTTAAATCAAAGTTGAAGACCTTATTCAAGGTCGCCTTCGATGAATGAACCTTTTCTCTAAAGTTTCTCTCAGACAGGATCTCTCCCTATTGTACTCACCTTAATTGTCTCACTGTCCTATCTATCAGTGGAGTTCTCGCCCCCCAACCTTGTACGCCAGTCTTGACCTACAAGTATATTTTACCCCCAATTTTATGTTTCTGTACCCCGCTTAGAAGTATAATAAGCGGAATAACAAATTTAAATTAAGCTTGGAAACTTGTTTTGGTAGTGTGCTCAGGAGGAAGGGTGGGATTTTGGTAATAATATAGAGGAAGAAGCGGCAGGTTTTAGCGATATGTTATATCTGGGCGGTGAAGGAGAGAGAGGAGTCAAAAGATGACCCTGAGATTATGAGCAGACAAAACAGGAAGGATGAGAGTGTTGTCCATAGAGACGGAGAACGAGGGAAGCGGGGAGTTGAGCAACTCTGTTTTAGCCATTTTCAATTTTAGATGGCAGTGAGACATCCAGGCGGCAATGTCGGACAGGCAGGCTGAGATTCTGGTCTGAGTTTCAGTAGAGATATTTAGCGCAGAGAAGTAGATCTGGGAGTCTTCAGCATAGAGGTGTTACTAGAAGCCTTGGGAGGAGATCAGCGTTCCAAGTGAGCAAGTGTAGATTGAGAAAGAGTGGTCCCAGGACAGAGCCTTGAGGTACACCAATCGATAGCGGGAAGGCTGTGGAGCTGCAGTCTACCAACATAATGATTTAATGATGTTACTACCACTACTTAATCTAACCCCAATAGTACCGTATTTTCACACATATAACGCGCGCGTTATATTCGTGAGTGCATTGTACACATTTTTTTTTACATAGTTCCCCCCCCCCCCCCGACGTCCAATTCACTCCGCAGGACCGCTCGCACCCCCACCCCGAAGGACCACTCGCACTTGCACCCCCACCCCGAAGGACCGCTCACACCCCCACCCCCCCATCATGGAGAAGCTGCCTACCGTTGTCCTGCTGCTTCCTCTGTCAGCGGTCCCGCCCCCTTCTCTGAGCGCTGCATCTGCGCTGCTTTCTCTTCCGGCAGTCCCGCCCTTTCTCTGATGTCAGAGAAAGGGCGGGACCGCCAGAAGAGGAAGCAGCGCAGACGCAGGGCTCAGAGAAGGGGTGGGACCGCCGGCAGAGGAAGCAGCAGGACAACAGTAGGCAGCTTCTCCATGATGAGGGGGGAGGAGGCTGTGGGGGTGTGCGCAGTCCTTCAGGGTGGGGGTGCGGGTGTGAGTGCGAGCGGTCCTTCGGGGTGGGGGTGCGAGCGGTCCTGCGGTGGGGGGGGGGGTGAATTGGACGTCGGGGGGGGGCATCAGGCTTTCAGGGTGGGGACAGGACTTCAAGGGGGGCAGGACTTCAAGGGGGAGAGGAGAGTCGGGGCGGGCGAAAGGAGAGTCGGGCGGCGACGGGAGAGTCAGGGCGGCATGCGCGGTATAAGGGTGTGCGCGCTACTTAAAAATTTCTTTACATAAATTACAGTTTCCCGTGCGCTATACCCGTGTGCGCGTTTTACACGGGTGCGCGGTATATGAGTGAAAATACGGTAAACACCAAAAACACTGTTATTATTTCATATATATTACAGCTAGCTGGTCACCTATAATGGTCACCTATAATGTTTGGGATGGGAACATATCAAAGCAAGTTTCCCTTACTTCTATGGGGAAACTTGCTTTGATATACGAGCATTTTGGATTACGAGCATGCTCCTGGAATGGATTATGTTCGTAATCCAAGGTACCACTGTACTGTTCACTCATTTTGGGCCCTTGAGCAGCTTGTGTTATGCTCAAATAATTATAAAAAATACACCACATGGCAGTACAGCACCAATTCCTTCACTCATTCTCACTCCCATCCTACTCTCACATACAAAGTATATCTTAAAAATCGTTGAAATATAAATATGTCTAAGGAGGAACCATTGAAATACTGGTTTAATTCAGCTTACATTTTTTTACAAATCACGGCCAAAACTTTTAGCTTCTAAAAATGTATTTCCGAGAAGCATTACAAACCTTTTTCTACTCTCAGGTTTCTAATGGCGCAGTTGCCATGGCCAAGACGACCCTGGAGCAACTTTTGATTAGATGCGCAACGCCGCTGAAGGATGAAGAGAAGACCGATGACATCATCAGTGCACAGGAGAAGTCTTTTCACCATGTGACTCACGATCTGGTGCGAGAAGTGACCTCCCCCAATTCAACAGTGAGGAAGCAGGCGATGCATTCTTTGCAGGTGCTGGCACAGGTCACAGGGAAAACTGTCACAGTAATCATGGAACCCCACAAAGAGGTAAGGTTTCATTGGGGGAGGGGGGGGTGCATGACTGACAGAGGAAATCTGTCTCGAAGGACTTTTCTCAAGCTTAAGCTTATCCTTATCCGTTGTCTGCTTGGCCATTGGACTAGAATCAGCAGCTTGATTGACCTCTATCCAGAATTTCTCCTTCCAGTGTCCGAGCTCTGTGGTGATGAAGCCCTATGTATGGTTGCAGACTCTGATAAAATCAATTTGGTCAGCTTCTGATCTTGAAGGCCTGATTCTGCAAATGCGCTTCCCGTTGGTAGGGCTGCATTAGGCGTTCTACCGCTGTCTCACAGCCAATCGGGACGCACATTTAAAAAAAAAAAAAAAAGGGAGGGGGAAAGGACGCATACATTGTAGATGTATGTCACGTGTCTAGGGGAGACGCTTACAGACGTCCAAGGCATGGCTTGGGCATGGTTTCCCCTGGAAGTGGCCTTGGGCATTGGTAAGCATCTCCATGCATCTCTGTAAGCATGAGACAGATGCCTTAAACGTAGGCCTCTGAAATGCTGGCCTACATTTAAGGTGTCTGTGAGAAAACCAGATGCGATTCTCCATAGGCCGTCGATCGCGTGTCAATGGGAATGGCTATCATATCGGAAGCCGTCTTAGAGCCTGGTATGTACTGTCACTGTCACATCTTTGGGGGTGTGAGATGGTAAGTAACCATTGGAAGATTAATGCGTTAATCTCTTCAGAGTCATGTGGTTAATTAGGGCACCTTGTTTTAATTTAATTGTGTTTGAAACAGTGCTACTATTACACACACATACAAAAAATAATCAGTTTTTGCCCCAGATATTTTGGTTTTGTTCCATTATTACATTACATTACAGATTTCTATTCTGCCATTACCTTTCGGTTCAAAGTGGATTGCAAAAAGAGTTATGGAAGAAGGGTTACAACGTTAGATCAGAGAAGGTTTCCAAGAGAGGGAAAAGTAGGATCTGGGGTTAGGGAGGGGATGGTAAGAGGGGGGTTAAGCTTTATCATGGTATTGAAGAGTATAGTTTTTATTTCCTTTCTGAACATCTTGTAGTCTGGGGTTGTTGTCAATAGGTTGGAGACTTGGTTGTCTATCTTCGCTGCCTGAGTGGCCAGTAGGCCGTTCTATAGTTTTTTCCTTTTTACTTCTTTGATTGGGGGGTAAGTGAATGGGGTGTGTGTTTTTCTATGCCTGGTAGAGGTGGTTTGGATGAGGCGGTCGTTTAGGTAGGTTGGGCTGTCTCCATTTATAGTTTTAAATAGTATACAGTAGAATTTAAATTGTATTCTTTCCTGGATTGGAAGCCAATGAGAATTGATGAATGCCTCAGTAATGTGATCATGCTTTTTCTGTTTTGTTTTATAAATCTTTATTCATTTTCTTATGTTACAACAAGTGTTTCAAATAAATTCATTATAAACTTGAATAATTACACTTGATTAACTTACAGATTAATATCAAATTTAAAATTTCTTTAGAAAATCAATATTTTATAAAGTTATAATATTATGTAAGAAATCTAAATTAATATAATTATTATTGAATATAATAATCACCCCTCCCTCTCTCTCTCCCTATCAATATTGAATGAGAAATCTTTATTCATTTTCATATGTTACATCAACAATATAAATTCATACTAATATTTCAGAAAACTAAATTTATATAATTCTTAGTTAATATAATAATATCCCCTCCCCTCCCCCCTCCCTTCTATTCAGTAATACATGAATAAAATTTTTAAATGTTATTTTATCCATATTTCATATTATAAATCTAGTATTAATATATTATATAATATTTAGAGATATGATCTCTTTTTCTTCTAATCAAATTCTTTTTCAATGAATAGACGAAAAAGGCAGAAAAAGGTTTAACTTTTGGGAACGCCTACATTCCGCCCAAAACATAGCCCCTTGAACGTTGGCTGAACCTCAGAGAAAACCATCTCAAATCTTAGTTTTGAAAACATTCTTCTGCCACTTTATGATGTCTCTTTTCTCTCTCGAAAATGAGCTCTAGATTACATGCCCTCATTTACTTCTTCTTTGGAGCAATGTCTACGTTTGCGCACTACTATAGATAGCTTTAGGAACTGATTTTATAAGGCACATAGACCTTCTAAAATTAAAGTTAGCATAAACCAGAGAAAATATTTCTGCACACAATGTGTAATTAAACTCTGGAATTCGTTGCCGGAGAATGTGCTAATCTCAGTTATCTTAGCAGGGTTTTAAAAAGGTTTGGAGAATTTCCTAAAAGAGAAGTCTATAGGCCGTTATTGAGATGGCATGAGGAAATCCACTGCTTATTCCTAGGAAAAGCAGCATAAAATCTGTTTTATTGCTTGGGATCTAGCTAGGTACTTTGGTACCTGATGGAAACAGGATACTAGGCTTGATGGGCCTTTGATCTGCCCCAGTGTGGCAGTTCTTATGTGAGCCAAGTATAGGACAATCAAGCCATCGTGACATCACTGATGAGGTTGGCTCTTTGGCATTGATGGAATGAGGCATTATGACATCACAATCTCAGCTCTGGAATGTTGTTTTATCTGGGTTTCTGCCAGGTACTTGAGACTGGGGTTGGCCTCCGCGAAGATGGGATACTGGGCTAGATGGCTCATTGGTCTGACCCAGTAAGGCTATTCTTAGGTTTTTACGGGCTTACATCAGTAATTTACACGTGGCTGTTTTTAACTGCTCTTGGCACGATCTCTGTAGAATTTACGTTAGTGTTTTATAAAGTCAAATAGGTGACTCTTTTGTCTTCGTAAAATAGGCTTAGCCTGGTCATCGTGTCATAAAATTACCCTCCACGTGTTCCATTGTTGGATTATATCGGTTTTTATAGATACACAACGCAATTGCTGTATCTGCTTTGTATGAAATGCCATTCATCTGCATTTTGCAGTAACTGCACCCACACTATGGAACTCTCTCCCACAATATCTACGGGACGAACAAAATTTAATCAAATTCAAGACCGGCTTAAAGACTTTCTTTATTTCAAGATGCTTTCAATTGAACCTAAATCATCCTTTCTCATTTCTCTTGTCTTCCTCTTTTATTTTTTCTTTCTCTTTCTTTTTTCCTGCCTCTTACCGCGAGTAAGTACCTGCCTCAACAATGCTACCCCATCCCTCTCGTTCTATCCTCTCCCCACTTTCTCCTTCTTTACTAAATTATGTAATTTCTCCCCTCCTTCCCCTATTTTCCTCACCTTCCAGTTTGTCTAGTCTATGTCATTTACGTTCACTTTATTTCATAAAATTTTTAGCCTTTATAAAACATTGTTAACCGGCCAGACATTTGCTTGATGGTCGGGATATTAAAAACTAATAAACTTGGAAACTTGTAAATCATTGCATGCTAATTAGCTTTGCAATGTACTCTTAAGTTAATATGACAGGGGAATCTTTTGACCTTGGCTTTTTTTCAATCCAGTTAAAAACAATGTCACAGCCCAAACAGCGGGAGCCTGGTGCCACTTGATCTGCTGTTTCCTGACTGAAATGAGCTGAAATAAATTTTGTTCAGAGACGGGGGGGGGGGGGGGGGGGGGGGTTTATTGAAATACTGTAGACCGGGGCTTGTACAGATTGGGATTTTGGATTCTGCTAAAAATCATTATATCTTTCTCTTACTGTGCTGCTCCTGAGGACATACCGGTGAGAGTAAAGATGAACTGTGTTGATTTAAGAAAACTAATTAGGTTGCTCTTAGCCTAGTAATCTCTCTTGGTGTGCATAGATGTAAGATAATGATCTGTTTACTATAAATTCAATTTAGCTTTTATTCTGCTTTAGGTCTTGCAAGACATGGTACCACCTAAAAAGCACTTACTGCGTCATCAGCCTGCTAATGCCCAGATTGGCTTGATGGAGGGAAACACATTCTGCACGACGCTGCAGCCCAGACTCTTCACAATGGATCTGAATGTTATGGAACACAAGGTCTTCTACACTGAGGTATTTCACCCTTTCTTAGCGTGTTTTATGAAATACAAATTAGAGAGTGACACGGTGGTTGTTACCCGTGGTTAGCTGCGGGTAACCCGCCAATGACCCAAAAAAAAGGTCACCGCGAGTTCGGGGACAAGGCCATTCACCGCCCCGTGGAGCGGTGAATGGTAGCACGGGGCGGTGAACAAGTAGTGAACGCGCGGTGAACGAAGGTTCGATCCGGCAGCCCACTCTCTCCCGCCGGCCGTCCATGCATCTCCCTCCCTCCTTTTCCCTTACCTTTTCTTCTTGAAACTGGCGATTTCTATAAGGCTATGAGCTGTATTACAGTCAGAGCCTTGAAGTCGCGTCGCGTTGCCTGCTGGAAAAAGTCTCCTCTGACGCAATTTCCTGTCTCCGGTTGCATCGGAGGAGACTTTTCTAGCAGGCAACCCGACGCGACTTCAAGGCTCCGGCTGTAATACAGCTCGTAGCCTTATAGAAATCGCCAGTTTCAAGAAGAAAAGGTAAGGGAAAAGGAGGGAGGGAGGGAAATGGCCGGCTGGCCGGCAGGAGGGAGCTGCTGAACTGCGGGAAGGGTGCTGGGGATGGGGGGATGGAGAGGAGAAGACGCTGAAGACAGGGACGGTGACGGGGCGGTGAAAGAGACAGCGGGGACGGTGACAGGGCGGTGAAGGGGACGGCAGAGACAAGGGACGGGGCGGTGAAAGGACCAGCGGGGAAGGGGCGGTGCAGAGAATGGTGGTCCGGGGACAGGACGGTAACGGGGACAGAATTTTTCCCCGTGTCATTCTTTAATACAAATGTGCTGATGTTTTGGCTTTTCTCTGTCTGTCGGATGGACAAAGGAGACATGTGGGATTTACAAGCAGGCAAATACAGCACTTCCAGACTGCGGTGGCGGCAGACGAATCTCGGGGATCAACGACACCCTTTCCAAGCTAAGCTCTGCGATGTCCATTAGAGAATGATACGGTGGATGTTACTTGCGAGTAGCCGCGCGTAACCCGCCAAAATGGTGGAGGGGGGGATAGGTGCTCACCGCAGGTATGGGGACAAGGCCATCCATCGCCCCTGGAACGGTGAACGGCCTTGTCCCCGCAGTTAAGGGAGGGAATGCGCGCGACCCCCCTCCCTCCCTCCTTCCTTCCTACCTACCCACCAGAATCTATCTCCCTCCCTCCCCCTTACCTTCACAGCGTGTTTTAAGGATTCGGACTTGTTGAAAGCCGCCAGAGCGTACGTGCAGTTGTGTGCGTGTGTGGGCAGAAGCTTCTCCTCTGATCTCCGTCTTCTTGTTTTGCTCCTACTTCCTGTAACTGATGTAATAACGCTACACGGCTGCTTGAATGCTCCTACTTCGTACTACTGATGTAATTTCGCTGCAAACCGTTTTTATCCAAAAATAAGACAGTGTCTTATATTAATTTTGGGTCTAAAAAACGCACTAGGGCTTATTTTTGGGGATGTCTTATTTTTTTCATGTACAACAATCATTTCTCCCTCTCCTCCACCCCAATCTTAGCTCTTTCTTTTCTCTCCCCCTCCCCCTCCCCCATGTGCAGCATCATTCCTCCCCTCCCTCCCATCCCCCTGTGCAGCAGGAACCCCAGCGACCCTCTCTTTGTGAGACTGACATACCTTCGCTCCGAGGCCTCCTAAAGCAGCAGGGGTGGGGGGGGGTTGCTGAAATCGATGAGTCAGATTTTTTTTTTTTTTTTCAGCAAATCAGGCGGCACTAGTGTCAGGGATGGAGTCAGTGAGTTTTGGGGAAAATTTTTTTCGGGGGGGGGGCTTCAGGAGTCAATCTTAAGTAGGGCTTATTTTTGGGATAGGGCTTATATTAGGAGCATCTTTTAAAATTATGTTAGGGCTTATTTTCGGGATCGGTCTTATTTTCGGGGAAACGGGGTATTCTTTAGCACTCTCCAGACCAGTAGAGGTTAACTTTACGATTGGGTATATATCTAATCATGACCAGCAGGTGGAGACTGAAAACAAAACTTTGGGACAGTATATCCTAGCCCCTCCTCTCTATTTCCCTCAGTCTTCTTTCAGTCTCCAGCAGGTGTTGAGTGATCTGTACCCATCTCCCTTGGTAGGGCTGTTGGAATTTGTTTAGAGGTTTATTGTCCCTGTTTTTAGCCGGACGGAGCTTGGACGGACTCTGTTTGGGGGTTCGTCCGACCTCGGGGGTGTCAAACCCGGCGGGTCACGAGCGGGGTCCCTCCCCCCACTTCCTCCACCTCCCCATATTTTTTTAGAGGAGCCTCAGCAGTAAGCCTTGCCCCCTAAATCAAGCAAGGCATATTGCTTCGAGAGCCTGTGGAGTCTGTTCTGTAAAAAAAAAAAAAAAAAAAAATCCTGAGGTAGTGCTGGTCTGGAGGGTTGTATCCCTTTAAGAAAACTGTATTTTACTGTATTTTTTCAACTAACCGGCACTTTTTTACAGCTAGGTCGCGTATGGAGCAATGAGCACTTCTAAAGGGAAAAAGTGCTCATTGTGCTCCAGACGCGAGGCACTCGCGGCCGGCCTGTGCAAGCGGTGTTCAGGCCGGTGCGGTGGAGGAGCTCCGTCGGCAGCGGCTGCAGGCGCCCAGAGCTCCCCGCCGATGGTGCCTCGCGAGTCGGCAGGGAACGGTGGAGAAGCCCGGTCTTCTCCGTCCGCCCACGGAGGGATTCCCCGAGCCGCCGACGGTCGGGTTTTAGAGGATTCCCTCTCAGCTGATATTTTGACAGCTGATGCCGGCTTGCCTGTTTTAGCGGCTGAGACTATTCAGGTCTCTCAGCCGCTGCAGGCTATGGAGGGAGCTGTTTTGGCGGGAAAGACGCCATCTTCTCTGTCTGGCCCCTCCATTTTGTCTTCCACCTCAGGTGACCTTCCCCCTGTTTTGGCTAAGCAGGGGCAGGTTTCTGCTGGGTCCCCTGCTGTGGCAGGGAGTCCCTTGGGACCCTCGGGGGGTTTTTCCCCTGATTTTTTCTTTTCATTATGCAAAGCCTATTTTCAGGCGGCTGGGGGTCCCGGTTGCGCCCAGGGGGTCTCGGGGGGTGGGGTTTCCTCCGCGCTCCCTGCGGCTTTGCCTCTCTCGTCTGACGTGACGTCCCCTCCGCCGCCTCTCTTGTCCAAGCGTCCGCGGGTGTCGTGGGACGAGGATTTGTGGTCGGAGGAACGTGTCGGTCTGGAGGAGGACCTGGACCCTTCTGAGGAATTCCAGGACCCTCTGGAGGGGACGGAAGCTGGCGGCGGGTTGTCGGGTTTCCCGTTCTCCAGTGACGAGGCGTCCGTGGTGCGCCTTTTTCAGAGAGATGAGCTGCCTGACCTTATTCAACAGGTTTCTTCGGCTTTGCGTTTTGAGGACGCGCCGCCGGAGACTCCGCGTGTGGGGGACCCTCTGTTACGAGGGATCCGTTCCGTTTCCCGCTCTTTTCCTATGCATCAGGATATTCGGGATATTATTCTTGAGCAGTGGAAAACGCCGGAGACGCCGTTTCGGCTGGCGCGCAGCATGGCTCGCCTGTATCCCATTCCTGAAGGGGATCGGGCTACGTTAGCTTCGCCAGTCGTGGATGCGGTGGTCTCGGCTATTTCCAAGCGGCATACCGTGCCTGTTGAGGGCGGTTCTGCCTTGCGGGACTCTGAGGAGCGCAAATTGGAGACCATCCTTAAGCAAAATTTTCAAGTCTCTGCCTTTGGGGTCCAGGCGGCTATTTGTGGGGGACTGGTCGCTCGCGCCGTGTTTCGGTGGGCGGAGCGGGTCTTGGATCGAGAGTCTGACGACTGGTCTCTGGTGGATCAGGAGGTAGCGAAGATTGAGATGGCTGCCTCATTCCTCTCGGATGCTCTGTATGACTTGGTGCGGATCTCGGCTAAGTCCATGGCTTTTGGCGTGGCCGCAAGGCGTGTGTTGTGGCTGCGCGCTTGGGCGGCGGATGCTGCGTCCAAAGCTAAGCTTACTAAATTTCCCTTTCGGGGGTCGTTTTTATTTGGAGAGGACTTGGATAAGTTGATTCAGACTCTGTCGGACTCGAAAGTTCCCCGTTTGCCGGAGGACCGTGCCCGCCCGGCGTCTCGGGGTGGTGCGGCCCGGGGGCGTTTGCGGGAATTTCGCAAGTATCGCCCTGGGCGTGGGGCTGCTTCTTTCCAGTCTCCGGGGTTTTCCCGGGGTCGGTTCTTCCAGCGCATGCAGCCCTTTCGGGGGGCCCGTCGGGGGGCAGGGAATCCCTCCGCCGGTTCCCCCGCTTCCCGTCCTGCACAATGACGCCTTGCCGGCGCCCCCCTTGGTTCCGGTGGGGGCCCGGCTGCGCGACTTTTTTCCCAAATGGGCCGAGATCACGTCCGATCAGTGGGTCCTGGAGGTGGTGCGGGACGGTTATGCCCTGGAGTTCGCCCGCTCTCTGCCGGATTTTTTCCTCGCTTCTCCGTGTCAGACTCCTGGGAAGACGCTGGCGTTTCGCCAGACCCTTCAGCGCTTGCTAGATCTCAGGGCAGTAGTTCCAGTGCCCCCCCCGGAGTGGGGCACGGGCAGGTACTCCATTTACTTCGTGGTGCCCAAGAAGGAGGGGACTTTTCGGCCCATCCTCGATTTGAAAGGGGTCAACAGGGCTCTCAAGGTTCCATCTTTCCGTATGGAAACGCTGCGGTCGGTCATTCTGGCGGTTCAGCCGGGGGAGTTTCTCACTTCTCTCGATCTGACGGAGGCCTACTTGCATGTTCCTATTCGGACCTCTCATCAGCGTTTCCTGCGCTTTGCGATCTTGGGTCGGCACTATCAGTTCTGTGCGCTTCCCTTTGGGCTGGCCACGGCTCCCCGGACGTTCACCAAGGTGATGGTGGTCGTCGCGGCAGCCTTGCGGTCGGAGGGCATCCTGGTACACCCCTACCTGGACGACTGGTTAATTCGGGCCAAGTCGTTGCAGGAAAGCTCCCGGGTTACGGCTCGGGTGGTGGAGTTTCTCCGGTCGCTGGGCTGGGTGGTCAACCTTTCCAAGAGTCGGTTGGTTCCGGCTCAGCGTCTGGAGTACCTCGGGGTGCTGTTCGACACCTCCTTGGGGAAGGTCTTCCTCCCAGAGGCCCGGGTGAGCAAATTGCAGTCTCAGATTCGCCTGCTTTTGGCGTCCCGGTGTCCTCGGGCGCGAGATTTCCTCCAGGTCCTGGGGTCGATGGCGGCGTCCCTGGACGTGGTGAGGTGGGCGCGGGCCCACATGCGTCCTCTCCAATATGCTCTGCTCCGGAGGTGGTCTCCCCAGAGGCACGGGATGGATGTTCCGGTTCCCCTGCGAGGCTTGGCGCGCTGCAGTCTGCGTTGGTGGCTCCGGACCCCTCACCTAGTTCAGGGGGTGGGTCTGGATCTTCCGCAGTGGACGGTGCTCCTTACGGATGCGAGTCTCCTGGGTTGGGGGGCCCAGTGTCTGGGTCACTCAGCTCAGGGAACCTGGTCCACGGAGGAGGCCTCCTGGTCGATCAACGTGTTGGAGACCAGGGCGGTCCGGCTAGCGCTGTTGGCTTTCCACTCCCTTTTGTTGGGCAAGTCGGTCAGAGTCCTGTCGGACAATGCCACGGCGGTGGCTTATGTCAATCGTCAGGGGGGCACCAAGAGCACTCTGGTGGCGCAGGAGGCGGCTCGGCTCATGGTTTGGGCGGAGTCGCATCTTCTGGACCTCTCGGCCTCTCACATTGCCGGGGTAGAAAACGTTCAGGCGGACTTCCTCAGTCGTCACTTCTTGGATCCGGGAGAGTGGTGTCTCGGCGCCGAGGCGTTTCAGTTGCTAGTGCGTGCTTGGGGGCAGCCCCTGATGGATCTGATGGCTACAAGTGGCAACGCCAAAGTACCCCGCTTCTTCAGTCGTCGCAGGGACGGTCTGGCCGAGGGTCTGGATGCTCTGGTCCAACCGTGGCCAACGGAGGGGCTGTTGTATGTGTTCCCTCCGTGGCCATTAGTAGGCAGAGTACTGCTTCGCATTGTTCGCCATCCGGGGCTGGTGGTCTTGGTGGCTCCGGATTGGCCTCGTCGTCCGTGGTATGCGGATCTGGTGAGGCATCTGGTGGCGGATCCTCTTCCTCTGCCTCTCGAGTGCGATCTTCTGACGCAGGGTCCCATTCCCATGTTCGACCCGTCTCCCTTTTGTCTTACGGCGTGGCTCTTGAAAGGGGCCGCCTGAGTAAGAAGGGATATTCCGACAAGGTGATCTCTACACTTTTGGGGTCCCGGAGGCTTTCTACCTCTCGGGCTTATGTACGGGTTTGGCGTCTTTTTGAGGAATGGTGCCGAGCGCGGGGAGTGGTCTCCTTTCGCGCTTCTCTGCCTAACATTCTAGAGTTTTTGCAGGATGGCCTGGATAGGGGCCTGGCCTGGTCTTCTCTTCGGGTTCATCTGGCGGCCCTGTCGGCTTTTCGGGGGCTGGTGACAGGTCAGCGTTTGTCAGCCATTCCTGATGTGATTCGCTTTCTTAGGGCGGCCAAGTTGATCAGGCCTCCCATAAGGCCCTCGATTCCCTCTTGGGATCTCAATCTGGTTCTCTCTGTTCTAGTGCGCCCTCCTTTCGAGCCGTTGGATGGCTGTTCGTTGAAGGACCTTACGCTGAAGTCGGTCTTTTTGGTGGCCATTACTTCCGCTAGACGGGTGTCTGAGCTACAGGCTTTCTCTTGTAGGGCTCCCTTCCTGGAGTTTTCGAAGGAGCGGGTTGTTTTGCGGCCTGTTCCTTCCTTTCTGCCGAAGGTAGTTTCTCCTTTTCATGTCAATCAATCGGTGGTCCTCCCGGTCTTGGGTAGTCGGGAGGGTTCTTCTGAGCAACGACAGCTGCGCAAGTTGGATGTCGGTCGGGTCCTCCATGCTTATGTGCAGCGGACCCGGGATTTTCGGAGCTCCGATCATCTCTTTGTGCTTCTGGCGGGTCCTCGTCGGGGGGCTGGCGCTTCTAAGGCTACTATTGCGCGTTGGATCAAGGAGATGATTGCTTCCGCTTATCTTCTGAGTCAGAAGCCGGTTCCGGAGTTTCTCAAGGCTCATTCCACTAGGGGTCAGGCGGCTTCTTGGGCTGAGTCGTCGCTCGTGCCTCCGGTGGATATTTGTAAGGCTGCGGTTTGGTCCTCCTTGCATTCATTTGTTCGGCATTATCGGGTAGATGTTCAGGTGCGTCGGGACGCGGTGTTCGGTGAGCGTGTTCTGGTATCGGCCCTTCGGGGGTCCCGCCCGTGAGAGGGACTGCTTTGGTACGTCCCAATCGTAAAGTTAACCTCTACTGGTCTGGAGAGTGCTAAAGAAGGAGAAATTAGGTTCTTACCTGCTAATTTACTTTCTTTTAGCTTCTCCAGACCAGTAGAGGTCCCCACCCTGTCTGTTGTTGTTGTTGTTGGGGCTGTTGCGCGGGCAGTTTTTGGTTTTTGCTGCGGGTTCTAGTATTTTTCTAGGGCCGGGGAGAATTGAAGAACAGCGGCTGTGGCTCGGCTGGCTTAGCTGGCGAGCTGTGGGGACCTTCTTCCTTCGGGAATTTCTCCTCTGCATTTTCCAACAGCATTTTTGGGTATGTTATTTGTTACTCCTTTCGGAGTATTGTTTTTTCTCTCTGTTGTTTTCCAGTTCTTGGTTCTGCTTGGCTATTCGGCAGACTGAGGGAAATAGAGAGGAGGGGCTAGGATATACTGTCCCAAAGTTTTGTTTTCAGTCTCCACCTGCTGGTCATGATTAGATATATACCCAATCGTAAAGTTAACCTCTACTGGTCTGGAGAAGCTAAAAGAAAGTAAATTAGCAGGTAAGAACCTAATTTCTCCTTATGCAGTCTCATGTTGTAAACCATCTTGAACTGTAAGGTATGACTGGATATAAATAAAGCTATTATTATTAAAAGTAGTTGTGCCATTTTGGTGTATACCTTCACCCAATTTTAGAATACTCATTTTCTGCCATGTAGAACGTGTTTTATATATGAAAGAAATTCTTAAAATTACTCTTGTTTTGTAAATACCAAAAATGCTGACTGGAAGAGGCATAGTACTACTCGAAAGGATCCAGAGAAGAGCGACAAAAATGGTTAAGGGACTGAAGGAGTTGCCGTACAACGAGAGATTGGAGAAACTGGGCCTCTTCTCCCTTGAAAAGAGGAGACTGAGAGGGGACGTGATCGAAACATTCACGATATTGAAGGAAATAGACTTAGTAGAGAAAGAGAGATTGTTCACCTTCTCCGAGGTGGAGAGAACGAGAGGGCACTCGCTAAAGTTAGAAGGGAAAAGATTCCGTACAAACGTAAGGAAGTTCTTCTTCACCCAGAGTGGTGGAAAACTGGAACGCTCTTCTGGAGGCTGTTATAGGGGAAAGCACCCTCCAAGGATTCAAGAAAAGGTTAGACAAGTTCCTGCTGAACCGGAACGTATGCAGGTAAGGCTAGACTCAAATAGGGCACTGGTCTTTGACCTAAGGGCTGCCACGTGAGCGGATTGCTGGGCACGATGGACCACTGGTCTGACCCAGCAGCAGCAGTTCTTATGTTCTTAGTACTTTAGAAATGAAATCACATAGTGGCAGATGGGAATTTGAACTTGCATCCCTGGGCTTCTCCTGACTCATAGGCCCGCATTTTAGTTACTAGCTTGAGCACTGTGATATTCCCTCCTTATGCTTAAGAACATAGGCCCTCTTTTACTAAGCCTGAGGTGCTAAATGCTCCGATGCTCGTAGAAACTTCTACCATGGCTTGGTTAAAGGTGGGGATAGATGGGTCTCTGCTTATAAAAGTGTCAGCAACTTCTGTGTGGAGAGAGGGTCTTTAGCTCAAGCAATGCAGAGTTACAGAACAGCTCTCCAAAGTCCTACGGCCATTTCTTAACTTGTGATTATTGCGTTAAATAAATGTAGATTGACATGTTTGGTTTGTAGATTTTATGGGTGTTTTATAGTCTGATTCATGGCTATATAGTTGTTTTTTTTTTTAATAAATCATAATGCATTTCTCATTTGTTTGTTTGTAATCTTGCACATTTGAAAGGGGATATGTTTTTAATTTTACTAAATCTGTGAGCTTTTCACATTATTTTCCTTTGCTTTTATATTGCAGCTGTTGAATTTGTGTGAAGCTGAAGATGTTGTATTGATGAAACTAGCTTGCTATAAAAGTCTTCCTTCTCTTGTACCTCTGCGAATTGCAGCCTTAAGTAAGTTCATCATGCCATTGATGTACTGTATATACTCTAATATGGTTCATAGTCTTAAGCACGCGAGACAAACGCGCGCTGACAAACGAGCGCCGACAATTCAGTGCAAGACTTCAGCGCGCCGCAGGAAAACCTTCTTTTAAAGGGCTCCGATGGGGGATGTTGGTGGGGAACCTCCCCAAGTTACTTAATAGGGATTGCGCTGGCGTTGGGGGGGGGGTTGGGGGTTGTAACCCCACATTATACTGGAAACTTAACTTTTTCCCTATTTTTTAGTGAAAAAGTTAAGATTTCAGTATAATGTGGGGGTTACACCCCCTACCCCCCCCAACACGGCAGTGCGAGGCAGCACGATCCCTATTAAGTAGAGTGAGAGGGTTCCCCCCACTCACCCCGTAGGAGCACTTTAAAAGAAGGTCTTCCTGCGGCACGCTGAAGTCTTGCGCTGGATTGTCGGCACTCGTTTGACGGCGGGCGTTTGTCTCGCACACTTTTGTCCCATCACCCTCTAATATAAACCGACATGAATAAAAACCAAGGTAACCTTTTTCCCCCCAAAATAGGAGGAAAAAGGTTGACTTGAATATAAACCAGGGGGGATAATATTCAAGTGCAGTGCCTTGCCCTGCCAGGCTCTGCACCTTGTTCCCCATCTCATGCTGCTCCGCATTCAGCCCCTTCACTCCCTCCCTCCCCTGCCCTGCCAGTCTCTGCACCCATCCCCACTCCCTCCCTCCTGATGACTTGCAGGCCTCCACCGGGCCTGCCATGAGACTTGGTGGTCCAGCGGTGGCCGGGACAGACGGGATGCCTCCCACCTCCTAACCCAGCCGATTCTAAGACTTTTTACCTCCTTCTGCCTCCCCGTGTACCTTTAGTATCCCTGGTGGTCCAGCGATGAATCGTGGCTGGAGCGACCTTCCTTTGCTGCTGCCCGTGCAAAGTCGCTAGCTGATTGGCTGCCATGAACTCACAGCAGCCAATCAGCTAGCGGCTCTGCGTGGGCAAGAGTGAAGGAAGGTCGCTCCTGACGTGATTCACTGCTGGACCACCAGGAATACTAAAGATGTGCGGGGGAGGCGGAGGGATCCCTCCTGTCCCGGCTACCGCTGGACCACCAGGTCTCCCGGCAGGCCCAACAGAGGCCTGAAACAGGTTCAGGAGGGGGGCGGTTCAGCGCTGACTTGAATATTTATTTTTAACATTTCTATTCCGCTTATAACCTAATCGGATTACAATTATGGAAATATAAACTGAAACCCCCATTTTTGGGTCATTTTTTTGGGGCCCCAAAATCTTGGTTTATATTCGAGTATATATGGTACTATTATAACACAGTTAACCTCTTTTCTAAATCCATACATCTAAGTACTTAAGATTATAGAAGACAAATCTCCGAAGCAGAACTTAAAAATGGATTGACGAGATCAGGTTGTGCTTTCTACATCTGAAAGTTTTACATTTATTATCTTTGCATAATCGGAGGTGTAACCCTGCTCGTTGGATGAACTGTATGTACTGTAGGTGTCACAGATGTGACTAGAATACTTTTTAGAATACGTGCGTCAAACATTTCATTGTTAACAACGGAATGATAATCTCTGATTTCTGCAGATGCTTTAGCTGCCTGCAATTACCTGCCTCATTCCAGAGAGAAAATTATTGCGGCCCTCTTCAAAGCACTTAACTCCACAAATAATGAGCTCCAAGAAGCAGGAGAAGCTTGCATGAGAAAGGTTAGTGGCCAGGGTGGTGTGTTTCTGCGTGTGCTTTGTTAGAAGTAAAGTGAAAAAGGATAACAGTTTATTCTGAGAGGGGCCGGTGCAGAAAAGTACCACTGGAGCAGAGTGCAGGAACGAGTTGGGAGCAAGCTTTACCTTGCATGGAGACCATCTGTGTGGCACAGTGGTTAGAGCTATAACCTCAACACCCTGAGGTTGTGGGTTCAAATCCCATGCGGCTCCTTGTGGCCCTGGACAAGTCACTTAATCCCCATTGACATTAGAATAGAGTGTGAGCCCACTGGGACAGATAGGGAGAAATGCTTGAGTACCTGGGCTATAAGTGGCATATAAATACTTAAATAAATAGGATTTTAGTTATTCTGGCTCGAGGCAGAGAAGTTTGACAGGGAGCATAACTACAGCACAATGTGAGGAAGTTACTGCCAGATGTGAAGCAGTGTAGAAGTTGGCTACCCCCCCATCTGTATGGGGCAGACTAGCTAACCCTTATTCACTCAAAAACAAGCCCCACACGGACAAACGATACACACACCCAGCAACACTACAAGGCCTTGCTTACAACCCACAACATTCACACTCCCCAAAGAGAAAGGGAAAAAGGAAAAATAAAAGAAGTGGAGAAAAAGGCCTCAGTTCAGCTTCATCTGGCCAAAAAAACTCCACTCCTACAAAAGCTGTTTATGTGTGTAAATGCTGAAAAATAGCCAGTTTTGATCGATGAAGTGGTGAGGATGTTTGAGGAGTATGGTGGGTCTGGAATATCTGGATGTGAAGCAATGATATGAACACCCCTGAGGCAGCGATTTGATGCGAAACGGAGGGTTCCCCGTTGGCTGTAAGGACTGCCTGGATTAGCAGCTAAGTTATTTTTCTTGCTTTTGCTGTGGATGTTATGAGCTGGACTATACTGCCTTTTGTTACATTCACCCACTGACTTTCATCTGTATTGGGCGTGCCGTTTGATGCCACCTGGCAGACTACTTTAGTTGCCTTGTTTTCTTGGACTATTTTTCAGCATTTACACATAAACAGCTTTTGTAGGAGTGGAGTTTTTTTGGCCAGATGAAGCTGAACTGAGGCCTTTTTCTCCACTTCTTTTCTTTTTCCCTTTCTCTTCGGGGAGTGTGAATGTTGTGGGTTGTAAGTAAGGCCTCGAAGTGTTGCTGGGTGTGTGTATCGTTTGTCCGTGTGGGGCTTGTTTTTGAGTGAATAAGGGATATATTCGGGCCCTAATCCTTGAGTATTTATTTCTAGCAGACTAGCTAACCCCATGATAGTCTAACAGCGGTTCATAGACAAAATCGCGCGAGACAACGGCGCGCAGACAACTGAGCGCAAGGTTGACGGTGCGCTGAAGAAAAGCACTATTTTAAAGGGTTCCGACGGGGGGTGTTGGTGGGGAACCCCCCTATTTTACTTAACAGACATCGCGCTGGCGTTGTGGGGGGTTTGGGGGGTTGTAACCCCCCTCATTATACTTGAAACCGAACTTTTTGCGTGTTTTTTAGGGAGAAAGGCAGGGGAGGGTCATTAGGGTGGGCAGACTGGATGGGCCGTGGCCCTTATCTGCCGTCAATTTCTATATTTCTATGAGTCAGGTATTTGGAGAAAAGATAGGTTTTTAGCTGTTTTCTAAAATGTCTGTAAGAAACAGCTGTGAGCAACAATGATCAAAATTCTTTTTTCATGAGAAGCCGCCTGAGATGCTAAAGAGTGATTTAGGAATTTCTTGTTTTACAGAAGGGAAATTTCTAGAGCACTGATATGATCTTATGACAAGTTTTGTAGATCACTGGAAATGTCCAGTTTTTATCTTTTTGTGATCCGTAAGGCTTTGCAGTCTAGAAATGTAAAATTTTTTTTTTTTTTTTAAATGCTCTGCCTTTCAGTTTTTGGAAGGGGCTACGATAGAAGTGGATCAAATTCACACGCACATGAGACCGTTGCTAATGATGCTGGGCGACTACAGAAGCCTGACTCTCAACGTTGTCAACCGCCTGACGTCTGTCACGAGGCTCTTCCCCAATTCGTTTAACGACAAGTTCTGTGATCAGATGATGGTAAGGGTCAATGCACGACTGACTCGTAACAAGGGAAGGCAGATAAAAGTGAATCTTTGCTCTTAAGTAGTTTTATAAGATATTTTCCTAAAATCTTTCAGTGGTCTGTTATCTACTTTAGCATTAAGGGCCAGATTCTATAAATGGCATTGTAGTTAAGTATCGCTAATTGCTTTAATTGATGTTGCTTAGCGACGCCTAACCTAAATTAGTTCAATTTGCTTAAATGGCTAGCTTAAAGCACATGGTGGTTGACCACAGCACTGAAGTTAATTGAATAATTAATTTAAAAAAATTAAAAGTTAGGTGCGGAGTTCTGCGTGGTGCCTAAATTGAGGCGTTTTCTGATGCCTAACGATACCTACCTGAAAAGTAGGCGTGGTTAGGGAAGGAGAATAGGTGCGGTTGACTTAGGCTTTGCTAGGCATCCGAGTTGGTAAATTAGTCATGGTAAAACCTGGCCTAATATACAGGTGCCTACCTCCAGGATGCCTAAGCACGCCTAGGCGCCACTAGGCGGGATTCTATAAACGGCGCCCATCGGTTGATTGACAACTCCAATCTTTCCATAAAAATCTGGCTATTTTCGAAATTGTAAGTTAAGTTTACTGTTTTTTTTGTCTATTCTTCTATTTCATTGTAAACTGAGTCAAGCTTTATTTTATAAAGATGACCCGGTCTATCAATTCAAGTTTTAGTTTAGCTTAACTGCGCTGAGCAGCGCCTACAATGTAGCGCTTATGCGCTATTTATAGAATCTGTCCCTAAATGCATAATGAAAGCTTAGTAAAAGAACACCTTTGTGTGGTTTTTATGATAAAGGTGAGCTATTAATACTGTGTTAAATCAATACTAGCTCAGGCTGCTGGTAAAGAAAGAACTCTGAAGTCAACCTGTGATGACTTGAGCAAGTTTGTGGCTTTCCTCTGGCAATTAGCAATTTAAGGGCTCCTTTTAGTAAGGTGCGCTAGCGTTTTTAGCGTACACTACCCCCTCGCTATGCGCCCAAAACTAACGCCAGCTCAATGGAGGCGTTAGCATCTAGTGCACGGGGCACTGCAGCGCACGCTAAGCGTGTGCTAAAACCGCTAGCGCAGCTTAGTATAAGGAGCCTTTACTTAACCGGCTATTTGGTTAATGCTTTACAAACTTGAGTACCTCCATTGTTGGCTGTCTTTTGGTTCATAGTCAAAAGCGTGCGCCGACAAAGGTGCGCCGAGACAACTGAGCGCAAGGCGGAAGCCCGCGCCGAAGAAAAACAGTGTTTTAAGGGGCTCTGACGGGGAGTGTTGGTGGGGAACCCCCCCCTCCACTTTACTGAATACAGATCGCGCCGGCATTGTGCGGCGATGTGGGGGGTTTAGGGGGTTGTAACCCCCCCTCATGATACTGGAAACTTAACTTTTTCCCTGTTTTTTAGGGAAAAAGTGAAAAAGTTAAGTTTTCAGTATAATGTGAGGGGTTACAACCCCCCACAACGCCGGTGCGATCTGTATTCAGTAAAGTGTGTGTGGGGGGGTTCCCCTCCCACACCCCCATCGGAGCCTCTTAAAACACTGTTTTTCTTCGGCGTGGGCTTACACCTTGCGCTCAGTTGTCTCGATGCGTGCTTTTGACCTGTCACCCTGTCTTTTTGCAGAGAAATAAAAGATTGCCCAAGAGTGAAGGGGTCTCACCTAGTTTGTGAACAAAGGGAGGACTTTGTCATCTCTAAAAACCAATCCGGTCCCTTTCATGGGCACTAAATTCATTTTATTTATTTATATAGGCCCCCTTTTATGAAACCGCATAAGGCTTTTTTATCGCAGGTTGCGGCGGTATTAGTTCTGTTGCTCATAGGATGCACCAGAGAGGGGCATAAGGCCCTGATTGGCTCAGATGCCTAAGGCCCTTCCCAATCAGGGTCTTAGGCCTCCTTCCCAGTGCATACTGGGATGCAATGGGAGTGGCCTAGGACTGATTGGCCTCCTGTGGGAGAGATCTTTGGTATCATCCTAGAATGCACCAGAAAGGGGAAGGCTCACCATTTTGGAGTGGCGGGCCTGCTGGGTGTAATCATCCTTCCGGCTGGAATTTATCCTACAAAGTACCAGGGGTGGGAGGTTGGGGTAGACCTAGAGGTGCGGGCAGCGAACCTGCAACTTTGGGAGGGTCACGGGGATGGCAAATAGAAGGAATGGGTATCTCTCCAGCCTGTCTTCAAACAGGGGGGAGGGGAAGGCAGGGGACCATGGGCATTTTCCTTGCTGGACTGCTTCAGTGGGGGAGGGCGTTTGGGGGCAGGAGGGAATGGGCATCCCTATTGCCTGGCTGCTTTGTAGGGGGGGAGGGGGGAGGAAGCGGGGGTGGGGGGTTCAGCGGCAGGAGGGAATGGGCATCTCTCCTGCCGATTTTGGTTGGACTTATGGGGGTCACCTGCTGCAGCCACTCAACTGATCGTGGCAGGAGGATTCTCCTGCTGCGATCAGCTCAGCGGCCGTGTCCATTTGAAATGTGGGCCAGCATTTTGCTGGCCTACATTTAAGGTGTCTGTTGTAGCCCTAGGGAGATGCCTAGGGCCACTTAAGCTCGCCCAAGGCCACTTCCGGGCGAGACCACGCCCAGCCTTGGGTGAGCTTAAGTGTCCCGACAATTCTCTCTCAACTTGGACAAATGCCTATAGTATAGGTGTCCTTCCTCAGGATTTTAAGAAAAAAAAAGTACCTCCCTATTGGCTGCTAGTTAGCGGTAGGACACCTACCGCTGCCTCCAGTTGGGATGCCCATTTATAGAATCAGCCCCTATTGGTGGATAATTTAAAACATACAGAAAAAGAAATATAATACAAAAGTACATCCAACACATTGGTCATAAATACCGGTTTCTCAATTTTCTACAGAGTATTGTTTAAGATCTTGTGGAATATAAATAGTTTAAATAAAAATTTTGAATAGGACTTTTACAAGGCTATAGAGGTTTTTCTAGAGCAATGGAAGCAGATTGAGCTTGTGTGAAAAGACATTATTTATGTACCATAGCCTGGGCATCTGAGGTCTTTATCCTCCTAATTTTTGCTCTGTCACATTTATAATTTAGCAGCCTTGCTCTTATTTGTAGCTTTTGAATATCCTAGGCTCTAACTTGGTTACCCTCTTCTACATGCTCAAGTAACTTCTTAAAATAATCTCCGGTGTGGATACGGATTATGCTACAAATGTTTCAGAATATTTTGTTTTAGATGGCCTGTCCATCTGTCTTGTGCTTGTGAAATCCACCGGTCACATTACAGAGCTGATTCAGTAATGATTGCTAGTGTTTAAACTCTAATAAATGCTGACTACCCCCACAGCAACACCTCCGTAAATGGATGGAAGTGGTGGTCATTACACACAAAGGAGGCCAAAGGAGCGATGGAAACGTAAGTCAGTCATTTTCATTGTTGAAAAGTTTTGTTCTCTCTGTTTTGGCTGTTTAGAATTTACTTTGCTCTGCTCAGTTGTAATATGTATGATCTCCATTTTTAAATGCCCAAGAAAAGCTAATGTCCATAAGCTCAACATAGTTGGAGATAGTCTGCTGTTGTGGGTTTATGCACTCTTTCAAGCAGAAAAAAAAAAAAAAAAGGTTTACATCTGGTCCTTTGTTATCATTTGCAAGATGGCTTCCTAGATAATGCGTTTCAAATGTTTGCTTTGGTCTTTGAAGGGTGTACATGCTCTTGAAGCAACTCCCTTATCGACTAGAGAGTTGCGTGGGGACAGAAATACCACCCATCCCTGCCCGTCCCCGCCAGGATCCTCTCTGTCTCCACCCGTCCCCGCAAGGAATCACCTCCATCGCCGCCCGTCCCCATAAAAAGCAGCAATTACTTCCGACAGGATCATCAATTCTACAGTTTCTTTTGTGTTTGCGCTGCTGTTTTCCTTGTGGAATCTCTTTGGTGGAACCCTTTTTTTGTTTTCTGTTCAGGTAATTAACTTATAAACCCCCTCTTTTACTAAGGCTGACGTGTCCATTATATTATATGGACGAACCCTGCTTCCAAAGCCTTCCATCCCCATGGGAGTCCCATTGGTTAGAGGGGTATCCCCGTGGGAGTCCAGTGGGCTAGAGGGGGGTCTCCGTGGGTTAGGGGGGATTCCCATGGGATTCCCGCAGTCCCCGTTCTCGTGCAGACCTCTATTATCGACCCCATGCAATGGGGCATGCAATGGGAGCATTGTACCTAGGGCTGAACTGAAGACGACATTATTGGCAATTGTAACAAGTAGCTGATCCTGTGGTTAGTCCTGTTGCATTTGTACAAAGAGTATTTGAGCCCAGCTGGTAAAGTTGAAAACAGTAAGTTCATGTTGCTGAAGTTTTTGCAGTTACACTATACTTGATAAAATTATTATTTCATGGCATTTTCTTCCATAAATAATATACATATCAAAGCATGAAAAGTTCTTATATACCCTGGGCCCTCATGCAGAGCTGAGGCGTCCCAGAAAACAATTTTTAGTCCTCAAAACCATTACAGGTGAAGACCAACAGGTGTTTTTTCTGTGTGCTTCATATGCTGATTCTGTCCTGGAGCCTGGTATTTGTGTGAACCTTTCATGGTATTGATGGTACAGACTTGGGAGCCGATATTCAGCCCATGGCGGTCAGTAGTTTTTAAGCCACCGTCAGCAGTGGGCAGGATGAAATCTATTTATTCAGTGCTGGGTCATGTCTGGTTACTAGCATTGAGTATCGGTGTCAGCCGCTGATCTGAAAATTACGTGGATGTCGGCTGATATTTAGAACCAGCACTTGCATTGCTAAGCAGGCAAAACGAGGGACTGCCTTCTGGGCGGTCTTATCTACCTCCTTAGTGATGCGGACACTGGGCCTGAATATGGCTCCTCCCTGACTCCGCCCATGGATTGCTCCAGCACTGACCGCAAAGTGTTATGGCCGCCAAAGGGGATATTGAGCAGCATTTGTGCAAGTTAACTGCCACTGAACATCTGGGGATGGTCCACTCTTTGACATTTATAGGGGTAGGTGCTTCTCCTGCCCGTTTAAGCCCTGTTGAATATCAACCCCTTATTGGGACTTGCATGAAAATCACATCTCAGTTTGGTAAAAAAAAAAAAAAATGCTGCTGCTGCATTTGATGGCATTGAGTAGTAGGGTGACTTTAGATAAGCAAGTTTCCCATCTTTGAGGGTCAGTAAAATGGTTCATAGACAAAATCGCGCGAGACAACGGCGCGCCGACAACTGAGCGCAAGGTTGACGGCGCGCTGAAGAAAAGCACTATTTTAAAGGGTTCCGACGGGGGGTGTTGGTGGGGAACTGCCCTATTTTACTTAACAGACATCGCGCTGGCGTTGTGGGGGGTTTGGGGGGTTGTAACCCCCCTCATTATACTTGAAACCGAACTTTTTGCCTGTTTTTTAGGGAAAAAGTTCAGTTTTAAGTATAATATGGGAGGTTACAATCCCCCAAAACCCCCACAACGCCAGCGCAATGTCTGTTAAGTAAAGTGGGGGGGTTCCCCCCCCACGCCCACCGTCGGAACCCTTTAAAATAGTGCTTTTCTTCGGCGCGCCGTCAACCTTGCGCTCAGTTGTCTGCGCTCAGTTGTCGGCGCGCTGTTGCTCGTGCGATTTAGTCAAGTCACCAGTAAAATACCTGCCCATGAGAGACTTTAACACCCATCTCTTATATTCTGTTTATACCCGTGAGGGTACAAAGCAGATTACATTTAGAGAACTAGGATATGATACCTAGAAATATACAATAAAATAATTATCACACAGACGGTCATAAAAATATAAATGTTCCATTATAGTTGAAGGAAGATAACTAGCCTTTTCCCCCTTTGAGATGATATATTCAGGAAACAACTTAATTTTTATACCTTCCTTATAGACCAGGGATCTCAAAGACCTTTCGCCGATGGAAAAATCAGAAGGGCTTTAGAACTTCGAGAAGATTTTTGAGTAGTAAAACCGAATAATTCGATCAAATAAGAAGGAGCAGTGCCAGTTAGAACTTTGTAATATACAGTGCTACCCCGCGAATTTGCGGTCGGCGGTTCGCGGTCCCGGTCATTCGTGGTATTTCTAACCATGAATGACCGGGCAGGAGAGGGCAGCTGGAGAGGCAGGAGAGAGCAGCCGGAGTGCCGGCGAGTGAAGGAAATCACTCGCTGTATGCTCTGACCGCCTCATCCTGTACTAAAGTCGGGCCTTACCAATCAGGAGCTGCGTGTCAAATAATTTTGTTCCTCAATTTGTATGCTGGTTTTAGAAAGGAATCATTGAATGACGCTTTGTATTTTTCACAGCTGGTTTTAATTAATCAACAAATAAGCATTTTAATCTGAACATTAAGATCTACAGAGCAGTCAGTTATATTTATATGCATGCTTTTGCCTGGACTTCACTTCTATACTAGTTCTCTGCCAGAGAAAGAGACACAGGATGAGGCAAATGGTTTTAAAGTCAACGAGGAACATGCCTTGTAACCCCTTGAGGCTTTTAGTTACAGGATTCCCTTAGTTTTTGGCTGAATGCATTTTTCCATTCATGAGGGGAAGAGGGACTTCTGAAACACTATGCGCCATAGATATTTTTCCGTTGGACTGACTGCACAAGAGGCCCATTTTGAGTGAGTGTCTCTGGAAATGCATGTTCGGAAGTCATAGAATAACCTGATGAAATGTAAATTGAGAACATTGTTCTGTTGACAGACGGGGAGTGCAGCCAAATAGGTGACATCCTAACAGTAATATAGTAAATGATGGCAGATAAAGACCTACCAGTTTGCCCATTACCGTATTTTCACCCATATACCGCGCACCCGTGTAAACGCGCACACGGGTATAGCGCGCGGGGAACACAAATTTATGTAAAAAAAATTTAATATAGCGCGCACACGCGTATACCGCGCATGCTAAAACCTCCTCCTATTTTGAACTGGCATCCTCCCCCCCGCTCGCTTACCCGAGAGAGCATTTTTTTTTTCATTCGAATCCGGCATTCCCCCTGCGAACCGGCATCCTCCCCCCCCGCTCGCGTCACCCCCCCTCCCCCGCAATCCTACATCCCCCCCAGCACCGCAAAACATCTCTTACCCGATTGGGCACCGGCACCAGCACCAATGCACAGGATGTGCCAGTGCCAGTGCCCGAAAATCCTCCCTCGTTGGGCTGGGCTGGGCTGGGTGGTGCGGTGCGAGAGAGATCCTCCTTCTTCCTGCGCCGGGCTGGACTAGGCTTTGAGCATTTGCGCATGCTCAAAGCCTTCTGGTCTCGCTCGAGACCAGAAGGCTTTGAGCATGCGCAAATGCTCAAAGCCTAGTCCAGCCCGGAGCAGGAAGAAGGAGGATCTCTCTCGCACCGCACCGCCCAGCCCAGCCCAACGAGGGAGGATCTACTGGCACTGGCACATCCTGTGCATTGGTGCCTGTGCCGGTGCCCAATCGGGTAAGAGATGTTTTGCGGTGTTGGGGGGGATGTAGGATCGCAGGGGAGGGGGGTGACGCGAGCGGGGGGGAGGATGCCGGTTCGCAGGGGGGATGCCGGATCGGATTGAAAAAAAAAAGTTGTAAAATGCGCTCACACGTATAACGCGCGCGTTATATGCGTGAAAATACGGTAGTTCTTCCCAATAAAAATAAGTGTTCTGGTCATACACAGATTTTCCTGCACTCAAACCAATTCCCCTCATCCCCCGCTTCCTTATGGTATTCAACTAGCTCTTTTGCTGGTATTCCAAATTCAAACCTTATTCCTAGAAAAACACTGTTTTAAAAACCCAATAACAAAGAACTCTGAACTGGAACCAGAAAAGCAGCAAGAATCTCTTAACACTAAAACCCCTCCAGGACCACCTGAGTTCAGCCTCTTGGCTCCCAGATTTCTGTCCTCCCGCTGGGTTCAAGATTGACCCCCCATTGGAGCTGAATCCTCGGCGGCAACTTCACTGCAACCTATTGTACCAGATGCAGAAACCATACCACGGGACTACTCAATTCTGGTTCTCGAGGTCCACAAGCAGGCAGATTTTCAGAATATCCACAATGAACATGCACGAGAGAGATTTGAACTGGATACAAAGGAGACTATGCAAATCTCTCTCGTGCATATTCATTGTGGATATCCTGAAAACCTGACCTACCTGTGGACTAAGGACTGGAATTGAGTAGCCCTGCCATACCAGCTTTCGGTGGGCTAGATCAAAAAGCTGCCCATCAATACCATCCCAATCAACTTCTCTTTCCCTGGCACCAACCATAGCTAAAACTATGGCTGGTCCATGCGCTAGAAGCAAAGTTCTGAGGAAAAAAAAGGCAGGGAGTAAATACTTCTCTTTAACTTTTAACACGGGAACTCAAGGCAGCAATTTTTATTGACGGCTCTGCATGGGGCAGGAGTGTAGGAAGATCGATCCTGCCCCGCGCCACCACTAGGCCACCAGGTAAGGTCTGGAGAAGTCTAGGACGCAGGAGGGAGGCGGGGTGGGTCAGAGTCGGCCCTAAAAGATATTCACGATTTTCCATATTCGCGGGGCTGGCACTGCCCCTAACCCCCGCGAATACGGAGGGAGAAGTGTATTATTCTTTTAGGAATTTGGACAAACTTTATTTTTTATTTTTTTTTTTTTAAACCCTGTTAAACCCACTGCTAGTGCAGCATCTAGATCCAGCCTCTTACTGAGACATGAGTATTTACAAATAAAGGCATAGGATAAAGTGGACTCTTGTCCTGAAAATCTCATGTGCCAATAAATCAATTTACTCATATGATGTCTGCCAGCTTTTTTGTTAGTTTTAGAGCTTTTGTTATTTTTAGAGCTTGTTATTCTTACTGCCTTGTAATAGCTGTTTACAAGTTTTCTATCGAAACAGTCAATGAGCTCACACACCCCTTTGAGCTTCCACTTAAAACCGCACAAGGGGAATATCCCAAGTCAGTTTATTGCCTTTTTAGCTCCTTTAATTCTCTGCCGAGCCCAGCAGTGAGGCAGTATTGAAGGGGGGGGGGGGGGAAACAACCAAAAACCAAGTTTAATGATCCAGCAGGGGGCAGCAGCCCTCTTCAGCAATGACTTCAGAGTCTCTGTAATTTCACCTTATGTGTTTTGTGTTTGTGGGGTGGCGGCAGAAATGACTGGAGGAATCAATTGGATATATTTCTGCTGTTTGACACTCCAAAAGTACATGGTTGTCCATTGATATATTTTTAGCAACTGTCTAAAAATTGATATTGCATATGAGCTTGTGTGTACGTGCCCCAGTTTCATCCATCCTTGATTTTGATGCTGGTTGTAAGTATATAGGACGGTATACTTGATGATTTTCCTCTCCATCCTCAGGAGAGCATGTCAGAGTGCGGAAGATGCTCCTTCCCTCCATTCTGTCAGTTTGAGGTGAGAACACATACCTTTTAAGTCAGTATATGACTGCAGTCTGAAGCAGTAGTCTCTACATATTTTCACCCTTTTTTCTCTTTTTTTTTGTCCCCCCACCCCCTCACATTGCAAATTTTGTTTTTGTTCAGCCTGCTGCGGAAGGGGTAGAGGTGAGAATTTTAGAGGAAGCCTCAGGAAGTTGTCTGTTTATGGTGTTTGTTGTGTTTTTTTTGTGTTCTGTTTTTCAGTGTGATTTTGTGTAGCCTTTTCTGGTATAGTGCAACAGCTGCAGTGCTTTGTGCCTTTCCGTGCGGTGCTGTGAACTGCCATTCAGTGTTTGTCTGCGGCAGAAGTTGTGTTAGTGCTGTGAAGCATGTTTTGGGGGTGGGGGGGGCTGGATGGGCTTGGAGGAAGACGCGAGTGGTTTTCAGTGTCCAAATTCACTCAAAAACACATCGAAACACTTCTGTTTTCCTTTTGAAAGGAGAAGCTACATTTCATATAGTTTTAGTTCTTTAATTAAACTAAATGTAAGAAACAAACGAGAATCTTTTTTTTTTTTTTAATGTTTTGTATTCCAAAACAAATCCTCTTTTGGGGAGAAGAGAGGGGGTTTGCCATATTTTCATATTTAAATAATCATGATGGCAACGATTGCAATAATCATAATAATTAAAAGAAATTGATACTTCCATTGTCTGTTTTTTCCTTCCTTCTCAAGGTACAATACCATGTATCCCCGAAAATTAGACACTGTCTTATATTAATTTTGACCCCAAAAAAGGCACTAGGACTTATTTTCAGGGATGTCTTATTTTTTCATAGAATGATCATCTCTCTCTTCCTCTCCTCCACCCCAATTCTTCCTATTTCCTTTCTTTCCTCCACATGTGCAGCATCTTTCCTCCCCTCCCATCCCTTGTGCAGCAGAACCCTTGCAGCTTCTATCCCTCCCTTCCTTCTATCCCCCCACTGCTGCCGCGCGTCCATCCCCCGCCAACCCATGTCTCCCTCCCATCCGAACTGCGAGACAGAAATAAATACCTTATAACAAACCAGCAGGGTCAGCAGCAATCTAGACAGGCTGCTTTGTGGCCTGGGCCATTCCTCTGCTGCATTGCTGATGACATCATCAACGCGGCAGAGGAATAGCCCAGGCCGCGAAACAGACTTAGATTGCTGCCGACGCTGCTGGTTTGTTATAAGGTATTTCTGTCTCGTGGTTTGGATGGGAGGGAGAGATGGGTCGGCAGGGAAGGGGGGAAGCGCTGCTGCCAGCGATTAGGGCTTATTTTTGGGGAAACACAGAAGTTGATAAATGCAAAGCTAGAGATATAAATGTAGAGACAGTTGTTCATTTAGATCAGTGGTTCCCAACCCTGTCCCAGAGGACACCCAAGCTAATTGGGTTTTCAGGATAGTCCTAATGAATATGTATGAGAGAGATTTGCATATAATGGAAGTGACAGGCATGCAAATCTGCTCCAATCATATTCATTAGTGCTATCCTGAAAACCCAATTGGCCTGGGGGTACTCCAGGACAGGGTTGGGAACTATTGATTTAGATGAATCAAAATTAGCACGAGTCTGAATTCAGCCTTCTAGTATCGAGTTGATCAACCACTCTCAATTCTGTAGAATGAAAATAACTTGTTTTAAGAGAGTTATTTCTGGTTCCTCCTCATAATTTCTTCTGAATCATTAGAGTTTCCTCCTTGTATCTACACTTCCCCCTCCATATTTGCAAATTCCGTTTCTACGGATTTGCTTATTCACGGTTTTAAATGAAAAAAAATCACTTTCATTTTTTGGGCTATTTTAAACCCTGTAAGCCCCCCCTTAAGCCTTACCTGGCGGTATAGCGGGTTTTCAGGCAGGAGCGATCTTCCCACGCTCCTGCCCCGTGCAGATCGCTCACAGGAAATGGCTCAAGAGACTACGGGAGCTCAAGGCAGCCATTTCCTGTGAGCGATCTGCAGGGGGCAGGAGCGTGGGAAGATCGCTCCTGCCTGAAAACCCGCTATACCGCCAGATAAGGCTTAAGGGAGGGCTTTCAGGGTTTAAAATAGCCGGGGGAAGCAGGTGTTAGGGGCAGAATTGGCCCAAATATTATTCACGGTTTTTTCATATTCGCGGGCCGGCTCTGCCCCGAACTCATGCGAATACGGAGGGGGAAGTGTGGTTTGTGGGGTGGGGAGAGGGAATAAAACATCCACATGCTTAATGTTAATGAAAATTTGTTTTCCCTTTTCTGCCGCTGTCCCTTGAGGACAGACTTCTGGAGGATTACCTGTTGAAGTTGAAGTGCTAGCATTTGTACTCCAATTGGTTTGGTAGCCCTCTTCGGACCAGTGGTTTTTAATTCGTTTATTTCAGGTACATCCCCAGAGAACAAGAAGAAACCCATTCCATAGAACACGTAAAGTAGAACAGAGTGAAAGGATGTAAAGTCGCAGGAGCCATGCAGCGTAGATAAAGTTTTATTGAGACATAACCCAACACAGTCACGTTTTGGCAAATGCCTGCGTCGGGGGTCTGTGTGGCGGATGTACTTTATAAAGCTAACATTTGAGCCCTTCAGAGCAAAAGCGGGCCTTATCCATTTTTTGCATCATTCCAGCTTTGTGCCGATTCCCAGTCCCTAAGGCCTAAGGACTTAAGAACATGTCCATATCTACTTATAAACCGATTCAAGCACTGCTTGTTCTTTTTACTGAAATGTCTACCTTACAACTTAGATGGCCAGTATCTCCCAGATGAGGTTCAATGTGGATAAATGCAAAGTGATGCATGTTGGTAACAAAAATCTCATGCACGAATACAGGATGTCCGGGGCGGTACTTGGAGAGACCTCCCAGGAAAGGGACTTGGGAGTACTGATCGACAAGTCGATGAAGCCGTCCACGCAATATGCAGCGGCGGCAAAAAGGGCGAACAGAATGCTAGGAATGATAAAGAAGGGGATCACGAACAGATTGGAGAAGGTTATCATGCCACTGTACTGGGCCAAGGTGCACCCTCACCTGGAGTACTGCGAAAGATTAGAGAAACTGGGCCTCTTCTCCCTTGCACAGAGGAGATTGAGAGGGGACATGATCGAAACATTCAAGGTACTGAAGGGGATAGACTTAGTAGATAAGGACAGGTTGTTCACCCTCTCCAAGGTAGTTGAAAGGGGATAGATTCCGTACGAAGTTCTTCTTCACCCAGAGAATGGTAGAAAACTGGAACGCTCTTCTTGAGTCTGTCATAGGGAGAAACACCCTCCAGGGATTCAAGACGAAGTTAGACAAGTTCCTTCTGAACCAGAACGTACGCAGGTAGGGCTAGTCTCAGTTGGAGCACTGGCCTTTGACCAGAGGGCCGCCACGTGAGCGGACTGCTGGGCATGATGGACCACTGGTCTGACCCAGCAGCGGCAATTCTTATGTTCTTATTAGGGGGAAGGGGAGTCATGATTCTATTGAGTTTAATTATCAGAATCTCAGGTGGAGTCTTAGCAGGTCCACCTTAGATCAGTAACAGATGTCTCTTTTTTGGCATTACTAATTTATAATAGCTACATCAGATTCTTGCACGCTGGGCTTTGTCACACTGTGCATTAAATGAGACACAGACGTGGCACCTGAATTCTATAAGAAACTAACTCTCTCCCATGCGTAGCCTGTCTCTCATTTAGGCCCCTTTTTATGAAGCTGCGTTAGGCTTTTTTATTGCCCGCCGCAGTGGTATTAGCTCCATGGCTGGTGATAAAATAAAAGCCTGACGTGGCTTTGTGGGGAGGGGGAGGGGGGAGGAGGTAATGCACATTGTGTCATAGCCATTGTAAATTAGTATCTCCACAAAAGAAAAGTTTATGCAAAATGTCATTTTAGATCAGAGAGACACTTGTTGCTGATCTAAAGGTGGACCTTTAGATTTTGATAATAAACCCAAAGAATCATGGCTCCCCTTTCCACTGAGAACAAATGTTTGCTTTATAAATTGTACGGACCATATAGGCATTTGCCGAAACGTGACGGTGTCGGGTCATTTTTCGATAAAGTTTCATCTGCACTTCATGGCACCTGCGTCTTTACCTCTATTTCTTGACCATCCTGTTCATTTCTGTGTTGTTCCAGGTATAGTCACAATAGGCTTTTTCCCTTTTATTCAGTGTTTTGGGATAGCAAGTGACTTCTGTTCGTGTCCAAGGCGAGTGCCCTTAGGATAATGCTCAGCCGGTGGTGATATTTCAATAGCCTGAACATTGGGTAAAAATTAAAGAAGGCCTGACCTTCTTACAATTCTTTATTAAAAAAAAACAAAAACCCCAAAGAAAACCAAAATTTAGTTCTTGAGAGAGTCCAAAGGAGAGCAACGAAAATGGTAAAAGGGTTGGAACACTGCTCATACGCTGAGAGGCTGGATAGGCTGGGGCTCTTCTCTCTGGAGAAAAGGAGACTCAGGGGAGATATGATAGAGACCTTCAAGATCATGAGGGGCATAGAGAGGGTGGATAGGGACAGATTCTTCAGGCTGAAGGGGACAACAGGTACGAGGGGGCATTCTGAGAAACTGAAGGGAGACAGGTTCAAAACAAATGCAAGGAAGTTTTTTTTCACCCAAAGAGTCGTGGACACTTGGAATGCGCTACCGGAGGAGGTGATCAGGCAGAGCACGGTACAGGGATTCAAGCAGGGATTGGATGGATTCCTGAGAGATAGAGGGATCGTGGGATACTGAGGGAGGACCTGGGATGTAACACGGGTGTAGGAAGCTAGCCAGGAAATGAGTAAACCAACCTGGTCGTGCATGTGTAGACCGGAGGGCTAGGACTTTGATAGGAAGGCAGGACTTAAATGGGAAACCAAGGTGGCAGGGGAGCCCCTTCTGATGATTCAGACAGGTCTTGACCTGTTTTTGGGCCGCCGCGGGAGCGGACTGCTGGGCAGGATGGACCTGTGGTCTGACCCGACAGAGGCACTGCTTATGTTCTTATGTTCTTATATATATATATATATATATATATATATATATATATTTTTTTTTTTTTTTTAAAATTTGTAGACTGCTTGGATCTGTCCTAAGAACGAGCGGTATAACAAGTTTTAATAAAACATTTGAAAAGAACAGCTTTTTGGCATTCAGATGTTTGCGGAACACAAATGCAACCCAGCTTTCAGGGAGCGAAAATTCTGAACATAAGGTGCTAGCTAGGCAAGCAGAATCATCTTGGCGGTTGATCCTTAAAGTATTCCAGGTTCTTATTGGCAGCCGGAGAAAGAATATATGATATTTGAAGCAAAAGGAAAGATATTCCCATTCTGATTTTATCATGTTGGTAGTGGAACGTTGTTTCACTGGAATTGAGAGCATGTTGTTGCCACGAGTATCCTCTATAAGAAAACCCTAAGCGTGCATGCGCACTTAGGAGGCCGTGATCCCTGCCGCCGTGCTGTGTGCTTCCATGGCTGCATTCCATTTGCGGTGCATGGGGCGGCTTGCGGGGTGTGCGCCGGCTTGGGGCGCAGTGGATTGAGCGGCGGTTTGTCTCGGCAACGGCAGGAGTTTGTCGTGCGGGTGCTGCGAGGTGTCCCATGCTGGTAAGAAGTGGAGGGGGAGAGGGAAAGGGGGCTGCTTTGGGGGAGAGGGGTGTGCTGGGGGGCAAACAGCAATCATGCTTTGCTCTGGGGGGGGGAAACAGAAGGAGGCCACGGAGAGACAAGCAGGCATGGCGCAACAGAAAAATACAGGGATAGGGGGAGGTAAAACGAAGGGAGAAGGGCTACTGCTGGACAGGGGGAGCAGGGAAGGGGTGGTGGTGGACAGCTGAGGAAAGAGAGAGACAGAAAGAAAGACAGACAGACAGTGGCCAAGGAGAGAGAGACAAAGAAAGAAACACAGACACACATCTATTCTAGCATCCTTTAATGTAAAGGGCTTAAAGACTAGTCATTAATAAAGCCCCAAAAGTGTGTCCAAACATATCTGCTTAACCTATTTTAGCTTGGCTGTTCAGAGAAAATGAATGGATAAGAGAAATAATTTTCACAAAGAACCTTGATATGATAAGCCATAAAAAGTTTTTTGTCTCCTAAGCTTGCCATTAAATTTGTATGCCTTTTTCCAAATGTACAGTACAGTCATACTAAGAAAATGGACTTTTTGGGAAGAGATAGGTCTTTATTGCTCTCCTAAAGCTCAAAAGTCCATCGAGGGATCTGATACGAGGAGGAAGTTGATTCCAGTAGCTTGGCAGGATATGGGAGCAAGAACGGCATCTGGCACTCTGGAGTCGGAGGGCGCAGCCAGGGGGGATATTTCAAGACATCTTTCCCCCCTGAGAGTGGAGTGGTCTGTTTGGGACATATGGAGGAAGCTTATCTGTTCGGTAGCTGGGCTCCAGTGGATCAGATTTGGATTAAAGTGGAGTTTTTAAGAGACCTTGCTTTCACTTCCAGAAAATGTCCCATTTGCGTCTGAGCTTTGGGTTAAGTGGTCCCCGATTATCTTTCATAGGACTGGAATCCAGGGACTGGATTTTAGACAAATGAGTAGTTTCATTAATGCTACATTCTGACAATTCATGATTAAACCTGTTCCAAAGCTTTCTCTGTAAATTTAGGGCTCCTTTTGCTAAGCTGCGCCAGCGGTTTTAGCGTGCGCTTAGCGTGCGTTAAATTGCTACGCGTGCTAGACGCTAACCTCTCCATTGAGCTGGCGTTAGTTTTTGGCACGTAGCACGGGGTAAAAACGCTAGCGCACCTTAGTAAAAGGAGCCCTTAGTCATGAGATGTTAAAACCTGTGGAAGAACTCTTTTGAGTTGGGTAAGCAGCCAGTTTATTAAATTTTTTTTCCCCCAAAAAAGTTTGTTTATTAAAAACTTTCTATACCGCATAACAGCCTTAAAAAAGGATCCAAGCGGTGTATAATATATAATACATATTCATCAAGAAAGGAACTCCATTTTAAAAATAGGATAGAAAAGAGTAAAAGCAAAAGTAAAATGTTTTTTCCTTCTAAAAATGCTAAGCAATCAACATCTCCATCATAACAATTCTTAAAAACAGTCAAATCTTAATAAACCATAATTAATACATATAATTAAAAAAATTGTTTATCCATATTAAAAATTAATCATATTATTACAGATTACAGTCCCAAACTTAATTAATGTATTTTTCGCTCCATTAGATGTACTTTTTTCCCCCCAAAAGTGGGTGGAAATAAGGGTGCGTCTAATGGAGCGAATACGCAAAGCGCCCCCCCCCTCTCCTGTTAACTTATTTTTTTTTTTGCAATTGTTTATTTATAACCAAAAATGCACACCAACTCAACATCACAATACCAAATCAGTACAGGCAATACAATCAAACAAGCAGAAAACCCCCTGAAAACAACCCTCCCTCACCCCCACCACTCCCACCCTCCCCCCCGTAACAGCATACCACACCCCTCATCCCCTTTAAACCAAAAATCATCTCCACAGGCGTCATAGCACCCTAGGAAAAGGAAGGATAAAAAATACAGAATCAACTCAAAACCCCACCATAGAAAGAAAAAAAAAAAAAAAAAATTTCAACTGATAGCAGCGCTCCCCCCATCCTTGTTCTCCACCTCAAGGTATCTCCCCCAAATATCATAGTATTGCTGCCACCGCCGAGTCAACAGGGCCGAAAGCCTGTATTTTTCACATACCCAGCCCAATTTATCTTTCATAAGAGGCAGTGTAGGCAAAATCGTACTACGCCAAAGGCGAGCCACAGTCAACCTGGCCGCTGTGAAAGCCAACCGTGCCAGTCTATCCTGGGTATCATCAGCACCTCCCCTGGGAAACCCCAATAACGCCACCTCCGCTCTCCTTTGGAGGGGCACCTGAAGAAGCGCCCCCACATACTGAAACACCTGATTCCAAAAATTGTGAAGTAAAGGGCAGCTCCACCACATATGAAAAAAGGTTCCCCGCTGCCCACATCCCCTCCAGCATAAGGCCGATCCTTGAACCGACATCTTACTCAGATGAACCGGGGTCATGTACCAGCGGACCAACATTTTAAGAGCATTCTCCACCAGTACAGGAGCCACTGCTATATGATGTATCCTAAGCGATATAGTTTCCCATAAGGTCTCATCAAACACTGCCCCAAGTCCCGTTCCCATGCCACCAAATATGTAGGTTTCCGGGCCCCATCCTGATGCACCCACTTGTACAGCAGAGTAATGCAGCCTCTGCGCACTGGGGACCCCAGCAACTGCTCAAAGGCAGAACAAGTTAAACCGCGGCATCATGCAGATAACTTTTAGCCCTCTGCAGATAACTTTTCACCTGAAGATAGGGGAAGAGGTCCCTATAGTCTAACTGATGAAGAGCCTGGAGCTCAGGAAAAGCCCGAATATTCTCACCCTCCAAGAATTGGCCAAAGTATTGCAACCCAATCGCTGCCCACCTCGCAAATATCCCCCCATCTCTCCCCGGCATAAAATCAGACGCATGGCACAAGGGGAGAAAGTACACCCCCTTACTTTTACCTAGCAGTTTGCGAGCTTCCCCTTTCCATACCCGCAGCGTCCATTTAGTGAACGGGTTAGAGATTGTCCCCAGCTCCCTCATCCCCAAATCTTCCCACATAAGTGACCCCAGGGTCCGTGCCCCCCACGACACATCCAACACCCCTTGTTCAACCTGTACCCATAATTTCAAAGAGGGCGCATGCCACTCCACTCCCGCTCTTAACTGAGCCGCCGTTAACTTATTTTAATGTTGCCACCCTCCCTTTCTTGCCGGCCCTCTTCCTCTCCCCCCCCCTCCGCGTACCTTTTTTTAAAACTTCTGAGCCTCACTCGCTGAGAGCGGCGCACAAGGGTTGCTGGCTGCCTGGTCCCTGTTGCTTCTGCTGAAAATGGCAGATGCGGCTGCCTCCTCTTCTGTTCTCTGGTGGCATAGCGGCGTACCAGGTTGACTGCCTGGTCCCGCGCCGCTTCCCGCAAGAACTTCCTGCCTGCTCTGTCCCGGCCTTTCCTGTCCCGGCCTACCGCTAGACCACCAGAGGGGGGGACAGGATACAGAGCCTGGCAGGGAGTGTGGGGTTGGGTGCAGAGCCTGGCAGGGAGAATTTAGTTCTGAATGTTTTTTTCTTGTTTTCCTCCTCTAAATTTAGGGTGCGTCTTATGGTCAGGTGCATCTAATGGAGCGAAAAATACGGTTTTCAGTTTGAGAAAGCAAATTGAAAAAAGTACGCTTTTAGGTGTCTTTTAAAATTTATATATGATTCTTTTC